>NC_083624.1:27616910-27834410 GCF_963584025.1 Labrus mixtus
ATGAGGAAGGGCTGGTTGTGAAAAGGCATTGGTTACTTATTGGTTACCTAGGGGTTAGCTTCCTATTCGTTTTCCACTAACTATGCAAAAATTGTGTACCATATCTACCATTACTTAGTTGTTTCCTAGTGGTTACCTAGTGGATAGTTTCCCATTATTTTTCCACTAACTATGCAAAATATGTGTACCTTATTGTAAAGTGTTACCTCAACCACTTTGCATGCAGCTTTTAACTTTATCCCTTAATGGAACTGGCAACAATCAATGTGCATGGTGCAACATCTGTCAGCACTCATTAAGGCAGACAGACCCCGGCCTGACAACGGGTCAATGCATGTTACCTCAGGTGACCTGGTCTCACAACATTCCTGCAAAGCCTCAGCAAGCAGAAGGAAGACCTGAGGGAGGGAGGCTATAATAATCAGTTATAACCACTGCAAATATAACTTCCACTGTTAATCTATACTGGAGCCAACAATAAAATCAGTGGAGCGTTCCTTGTGGATGTGATGTCAAAGTGACATTTTCTTGGAGAGATTATTATCCGTGAATGCAGAAGATAAAAGATATAATACCTGAAGGAGTTTTTCTTTAACTATGTGCTGGGAGAGAAGATCTCTTTGAGGGGAACTGAGTTATGCCCAGGACTAAAAAGAAAGCTTTGCCTCTCTTCGATTGAACATAACTCCCGCCGTGGAATGCCTTAAGTGAGATAAGGCTAAGCCAATGTTTCATGTTGCCATTATAAGACATAAGAATGGGCTGAGAAGGCTCTTTGCTCCTCTTTGTCTGCTGGAAAATAAACACATATTTCTCTAAGAATGTGCTGTGTGTCTTACAGGCACACTGCCACAGTGGCGCATAATGTTCTGTAATTTTTTCCCCAAATATTTCTATGTTGCTGTCGGCCATGACAAGCGGTGCAACTGAGGACAAAGCGTAAGGTGACAGAAACATGAGACACCATGCATGAGGCCGTGACAGTATGTGTGCTATTCTTGTAAATGTGTGAATAAGCCTTCACCCCTCCCAGTAAACAGAAAATGGAACAAAAAGGTTTATATGTAATCGTGTGTTAATGAAACTGATTTCTTCACTGTAAATAGATGTGAAACAGGCTGAGCCTCATCGTCATCATCATGGTAGAAGTCTATCAAACCTAGGACCATGTTTACCGTAAACTGCTTCTCTTTAAGGTTTAATTAAGATCTTCACATCAAAGTGCTCTCTCTCTCTCTCTCTCTCTCTCTCTGTTCTAAAGAGGACATACATCAAAAGGATCTCTGTATTGATTCTCATTTGATCCGCCATCTGCTATACTGCTTCCTCTTTAGTATTAGACGGTATCCAGCAGATTTCCACCACGGAGCCCAGTTTGGAAGTCAAATTGCCAGTTATGAAAGTTGTCTACTGCTACAGATTATCCAGCAAAGCACTTTATTTTGTAGTGAGGAATGGCTGAATTTCCGAGTTGTGACTATATGATTTATGCAAACTAAGCCTTCCTACATGAAGGAGATCCACCTTATCTAACATGACTTCTGAATTAAATTAGATATCATATCAAACAATATTTGATCTCACATCGATCTTAGTGTTTTATTGTCTTCTGCTGCTGGTAACGACCGTTAAGACATGATTTAAATTATTATTTATTTTATTTTAAACAAAGTTTAAGGTTAAACTAACAACATGAAGTATAGCTCTACAGCATCATAGTGATCTTCAGCTCTCTGCTGTTGTACAGCCTACAACTCTTGTGATGTGGTTCTCACTGCTCATTAACCTGTTTACAGCAGCAGGCAGGTGTTGTCACTGAAGAGGTTAAAATAGTAGGTCACACAACGGCCTTTATAATAGTGCAATGCTCATACAAACCATGAAGTGTGCCATGGTACTGTGATTGGTGAAGCTATGGGGGATGGGATTATTTACAGCATTTACTTATTTTACAAACAAATCAAAAGCATGCGAAAGTATACAACAACAAATAAGAAAATTTAAAGTTCCAAATGATAGTCACCACAAAAGCGTATTTTAATTTATAATAAACTCACTAGCTCTGAGCAAGAACTAATTGAGAACAGACTAGATTAAGACAACCTGTAACGGCATGAAAACAGCAACACACCACTCAAGCTAGCTAGCAGCTCTCTGCTGAAGCTAATGTAAACCTGAGGAACACAGCAAATAACAGAAGTAGCTTTAACTCAAGATGCTTTCAGTATAAATCCACTTTGCTCAGACAGTCGTCCTCCACACCAGCCTCCTTATTGCCCAAACTATCCTTCACCTGGGCTACCATGTCTCTGCAATGTTAGCATCCTCATTGCCAGATTTAGCATAGCATGGTCGTCCACATCAACATCTTCCATCTCTTTTTTTGTATGTATAAAAAAGCAACTGTCCACAATCAGCTTCTTAGTAAGAACTTATTTCACTGAATAGTTTTGTAACTCCTAGATGATAAACTGTGAGAGTAACATATCTTTTTGTTGTCCAACACATTCAATCAATTTTCAGTGACATGACCAACTATGTCATGGTGCAGTTTCCTTTCCCATGAGTACTTTTACTTTTTCTTTGCCTATTTTAAAGGAGGCATACGATCCTACTAGAACACCCCAACCCCATTGGTTCTCTTGTTCAAATGGGCTAGCACTCAGATAATTAAAATGTTTAACTGATAAAGTCCCACAAATATGAGATAGCAGAAGAGAGTGTTGTAGAGCCTGTGAATATGTTTGGGACCAACAGCCCATTTTGAATATTTCTCGCCCTGTGATATTGATGGGATACCCAGATGTTTCTCCATCATTTGCTCTGGCCTTTCAACAACACAAACCAACATGGTATTCACCATTTTCCCTCTGTTCCTTCATACTGTCATTTGAGCAACAAAAACAAACAAACAAACAACAGGAAAAGAGGAGACATCCTGTTATCATTTGAGTAGTAAATACTGCTAAGCATGTATATTCAATCACAAATACAGTAAAACGTGACTAGAATCTGCTCTCATCCCAGTTACAAACCCTGAAATAGCCTCTTAAACTGCAGGGCCAGAAAACGGTGGAGCAGTCGGTGCGTTGACATCTGCAGTGCTGAAACCTCTGCCAGGGCCGTCTCTCTGCCTGGCCTACTGGAAGAGATGAGCAGATGAAAAAAGATTGGAAAGGGTTTTTAAGCCAAAGGGAACTTTGACTCCCCAAGGAGAGGAAATGAGAGACAGGTGACAGTAGGTCTGAGTGAAAATAGGATACAGATTGGGAGCTGTGAAAAAGTGTGGTTAAAGACATTTTACGTGATTTAACAGACCAGTATATAACCACAGCAGCACTGTCTCTTGTGCACAGTGCCTCAGGGGTCCTTCAACGTCACACAATTATCCGCAAATTGGCCCATATTTTGCAAGGACTTTTTTTGGAGAGCTCTGCACACAACTTACAAGTATTATTTATTGCCTAACTCTGGCATACATGCTCTATTATATAGGAGTTATTACACTGTAACAGGATTGCCTGAAATAAAAATGTCATCTGGATGAAACGTATTTTTGTATTTTTGCCTCAGAGCACAGTTTCTAAGTTTACTTGAAACATTTTACCATTATTTAAATCTGCTCAGTCAAGGTGTAAAGCTGGATGCTTTAATATCTCTATCTATTGCAGTTGGCAAATATCGTCATCTGTAAGCAATCAGGGATGTGTGTAGGTCTCTATAACTCAGAATCTGCTACTTAGAATAACTGATATGATTATTACTAAGGCAAATAAATCACAAGGGTCCAGCTTGACATCACAACACATGCAGTGTGTGAGCATTATATTAAACAGGCAAGAGATTGTTTCCTAATCTCGAGTGGACATTCTTTGAATTCTGTCCGTGTCTCGCTCCACGAGCCAAAGCACAGTCAGCAAGTGTCGGAGCACAAAATATTGAGAATAAGCTCCTTGTGAAAACTCCTCATCAACCTGTTCAGGAAATTAATTGTTTTTCATGGCTAATTCAAAAGTGCATTAGCATAAATTGACAGCTGTGGCGCGCCGTATGCATACGTAAAATTGGAGTTCACTCCACGGTCGGGCACCATCCTGAGATGGAGACGCGGTTCACTAGCAGAGGTCGGCTAAAGGATCAGACCCCCATCAGAGTGAACGCCAGCAATGAAATGCAGCCTCAGCAGCGTGGCTGACACAGGCCTTTTTTTGTGTCTGTTAGCAGAATTAAACAATCCCCTGAGATATAACATCAACACACACAAGGTCCCCTCTGAATATTTAATCAGGACTACAAGAGGAGCTAACCAGGTTATACGTCAGTCCCACCCTGTTAACCATGAAGTACCTGTAAAAAGCTCTCTGGGTTAAAGACTCTACAAGTGGAGAAAACAAATGGGTAGCAGTCTAATTGGTAGCATGGTGAGTACTTCATATTAATCTAGATAGCAGACAGTAAGTGTTGGATAATTACCATCACGACAAGTATGTTTGTTCAGCACCTCCGTTGATTAAGTGTTTGAGGCCATCTGGGGAAAATCACGGCTAAGAAATGTTGCTCAAACCCCGTTCAGAATCAAAATCATTCACTTGTTCTTGTTGTTTAATCTCTGAACAGTTGTAGCTATTATTACACAAGAAAACTGAACAACCATGCACAAACAGAGTCTAGTCAGTCTGATCTTAATAACCACAAATTGCTTTCGTTTGTGGTGCTAGATTTATAGTTATTATTGAGGAGATAGGAGAGCACATTGTGGGCAGTAAGTGAATGAGCAGCCTTGTTTATGTGGTGAGTGTGCACTATATCATCTCCTCTAATCCAGAGAGAGTGAGGCCAATAACTGTTCACAATAAAAGGTCACTTTAGCATAAGCCTGAGCTGAAAAATACCAGCCATGGGTTAAGTAATAGTAAAAAATTCTATCATTTCTGTCTGTGGATGAAAAGAGAAAAAAAGGCAGTGAGAGAGAGCACGGAGAGAGGGGCTAAACTCTGAATACAGATCAGGGTGGAATATGTCGACGAGATGAAGAGTAGGAGCAGACCGAACGCAAAAAAAGACCAACACATCCAGCAAAGAGCACTTTAGTGCTGAGAGGATTGTGTCTTAATTAGAGTCTGCCTTTGAATGACTCGGGACAAACGGCATCTGCAAAGAGACTGGTGTTCATTTCTCATGGATACAGCTAATAGCTCATCACATATTCTCTTATGACCATCTCAGAGCAAGTGTAATACATGTCCCAAACAACATATGAAATATTTAATCATCTTCGCATGCAATCATCTGCTCAGCACGATTCCTCATTCGCGGGGTAATCACATATGATTTATGTTTTAATAAAGGACATCAAATTGGACTATTCTTTACTAAAATGAGAATATTAAATTGCTCCTATATATTACTTTTAATAGAATGAAGTGACTCCTGGGTAATAAAAAATGGTATTCGTTATAAAACAGACAGTCTTCAGGATTAAAGGCTGTGGCTGCACAGTGGTGCTTTGAAGTATATGCTAATGGTAACATGCTAACATGCTCTTAATGACATTATCTACATGATGATGTTAAGGTTGTGAGGTCTTTTCATCATCTCTGATTAGAATGTCAGAATGCTAAGATTTGTTTCCACTTAACACAAAGTTGCCTCAGGTTAATGTAAAGTATGATTTACATACTATGTGCACACAAATGAAGGTAATGTGAAATGGTGATCTCTGCTTTACATCACTTTCAGTGTGCATATGGCACCTCTTTTAATACATTAACAAACCTCTATTTCAGCACTGCAGAATTTCTACAGCTGTTTTCTACAAGTACCCTTTGTAACTGATTTTGGGGGCGGCAGAAAGCAGAGACTTGGTTTAGGAACCGGAGGGTAGCCGAACCTGAATACTGCTCGGGTGTTCTTTCATGTGCAGCCCCTCACTCTAACATCTCTCCATTAGTGCATGTCCAGAGTTTCTTATGTGTGCATGTGGGTGCACACTATCCGAGACCAAGACATATACCAGTGACCAGAGTGCTCCGAGACCGAGACGAGACCAAGACATTAAAGGGATACTTCATCATTTGCATTAATCTTTGTATCATTAGAAACCTGGTAGTATTTTTGAATGGTCATGCATCCCGCCCTCATTTTCCCCTGAGATTGGAAATCTTTGTATTTCTAAGTCTGAAAAGGAGCTTCCAGTGACGCAAAATGACCATTTTTGCGGAAGCTGTTGCGGTCAGCGGGGTGAAACTACAACGCTAGTTCCTCATATTTTCGACCACTGAAGCTACAGATCAATCACAGATCAGTGGGTGGGAACTAACTCCCAGAATCAAAACTTAACATCTGCCATATTGCTTGGAAGCTATGCTAACAGGCTCTATGGAGAAAGCTGATAATGGTGAAAAAATATAAATATAGCTGTGAGACGGCTGCTGCCGACGAGGAGCCGGGGCCGGCTCGAGCTGGAGTGGACTGGTAGTGTCGGTGCTCTCACTGTTTGTCTATGGACACAGACATAGAGTCTGTTTTCTGACAGGAATTTCCAAGATCAATTCTAGAAGAAATCTCTGAATTAGTTGAGGAAATGGTCTTATGTGTTGAAGTAAATATGCCTGTAAATGTTTTTATTACTATATTTCTACTGCTATACTGTATATTTTGGAGAAACTGTAACGATCGAATGTCCCTCTGGGATTAATGAAGTATTTCTGATTCTGAACTAGAGGACCTTAGTGGGAGTGGCCTGCGGTGCTGTGCATTCTGGGATTTGGTGTCTTTCAGCCACATGAGCCAAAAAGACACTTTCTGCCTTTTCACAGTCAAGAAGGCACCAACTTCAACATTTACTTCACATTTCTACATATATGACCCAATGTCAATACAGATTCATGTTTCAACGGGTGAAGTATCCCTTTAAGGGATTTAGACCAAGTCAAGACCAAGGCAGGGTGAGGCCGAGACAAGACCATAAAAATCACTGAAAATCTTCATCTTGTGTGCAGTGGGCGTGTCACTCACTTAGTCTAACACTGGGAAGGTTAACCAGGGGGAAAAAAAACAAAAACTACAAATGAATTGAAGTTATTTGTTGTTTGAGGTAGGGGCATTTTCCTTCTAATCACAGTAATGACATGGAAAAAATAGTCTTTCAGTGGTGGTCTTGACCAGTCTTGAAGTAAAATCCTGAGTCCGCCCAGTCTGAGACCGAGAGACGAAACCGAGACCATCAAAAGTGGTTTTGAGACCAAGATCGATTTCAAGTACTACCACACTAGGTGTAGTCCTAGCCTATTTGAGTGGATGGCATGTTTGAAGAACTGAAAGTTTTGATTTGTTTACTTGCAAGAATGGTAAAACAAAAACTTTAAATTCAAACATAATTCAGAATGTGATTAAATTCTGTAACACATACCATCAGGCAGCACAGTCCTTGTAATGAAGCTCAGTCTGGGCTGTAAACTAAAAAAGGTAACAACATCCTTATTATACAGTTAGATAGCCCCGATTTCATTCATTTCAGCTAATAAGTTGTGGACCCAGGTGACTTTAAAGATGGTAGCCCTCGTAACAAAGCCGTACCGAAACAAAGCACTGATCACAACCGGATCATAATTTACAAAATCATTTGCTATGCCATTAGCTAGTGGCTAACAACGCATCACATTGTACCGCACAGCGTGCAGATGAACACGAACCAACATGGCTAACAGCTGTCAATTTCAAAACAGGTCTAGTTTAAACTCAAAACAATCATTAGTAATCATAGCTCTTCACATCACACAGTTTAGACTGTTTGTGTCATAACATTCTCCTTATTTCACAAAACACTGTCCTATAGGTCTACTTTTAAGGTATTATATGTTCTATATCAAGATTTAAGAGTCACCTCTTCACATCTGAAAATCCAGATTTCCTGGATGAATCATTCCTGAGAATTGCTAGTCATTTCCGTATACGAAAAAAATGTATGTTTAGTTTTAATATTGGGGATTTCAAATGTAAAGACTGTTTAATATGAGCTTTTCTAGTTGGTTCAATTTTGTGTTTGCACCATGGAATTATGTCACATTAGTTGATACTGTGGAGATGGTTAAGTCACTCCAGCTAAACAACTTAAAACACCATGTGCCCACTGCCTGTCAACCCACGATCACACAGCACTCTGTCTAATAAAGGCATAAGCTGTTTCTAGACATCAGAGTAAATAGGGGTTGCTAGAGCAATCAGCATTGGCTGACACACAGAAATGCATCTTTGAGTTCATGTCCTTTCTGGATGCTTCCCATTTATCTTGACTGTCAAGTATAGAGAACATGATAATGAAAGGTGAACACTTCAGTGAACGCTCTCTTTGTGCCAGCCTACCATACAATGCCCAATAATGAAAACTTTGCTCAGTGACCAGATGTTGGCTGGATGAGGGATGTGTACAAGAATGAGTGTGTGAAGTGAAAGGTAAAGCATTTGAACTACTTTTATCCGATATACATTTGTGCTTGTATGAATGATATTTAAAACACATTAAAATATTCTTTTGTTCCAAAAATGTGAGATTTCATATTTAGAATAAGGAAAACACTAAACATGTTATCTTGATTTTATGATAAAAAAGGTGAACATTCTAGGTTCAATTTCACTGAATGTTATTTTTTCCCCCTTTCTGACAACAGTTCCATCTCAAAGCACAATAATCACAATGCCATTACAAAAAGGGAAGATAATTTGGATTACAGAAAAAATGCATGCAGCTTCATTCAAAAATGTGCCCCTTCATTTCTTTCACCTTACAATGGTCAGTAGATAAAGCCCTTATTCTGAAATAGGTTGACAGAGAGCTCTCTCTGCTGGATGATCGAGGTAGTGCAGTCCTCAGACTGCTAATTCATTCCAATAAAAAGCATGTCGATATCATGTCAATGGTCTACCGGAGCCGGAAACCATTTTTACTCAGAATTTGTATAATCCCTGCTGCAGCACGTGACTTCCAATAATTCAGTTTACATTATAGTTTAAATGCTAAACAAAATGCCGACATCAATTTGTTGAACATTCCATCATTGCTCATCAAACTGTACATCTCAAAAGACAAAGTTAACCCATTGAAATAAAGAACGTGTTATATAAAGCAATTACAGATGATTTGCTCACTGAAATAAGAGCAGGATAACTAAATATGTTAATCAATTAAAAAAAAAAAGTTTGATGAGGGGAAACAGCAACAAGCAAATCAGTTAGCCAAGGGAATTTATTTTTTTTTAAATAAAATGAATACCATTTCTTTTTAGTTTGTTCACATGACTTTAGTTAAATTGGGAACATTTTGAATACTTACTTGTAGGATGTATGATTGCTTAACCCTGAACTAAATATAGTAAACAATAGCATTTAGTTATGAAAATTTTCAAAATAATTAGCAAACAAGACGAGATGCTGACACATGGATTATCATTCATAGGTCACCATTTTGAGCACATCAGCAACTAGGATGTATAAATCCTAAACTTATTTGTGGACAATTTCACAGGGCAACTCGGTGCAGAACAATTCCCTATTTCCTCAACAGGCCGGGACAAGTGCAATACCACACAAGTGCAGAGCATTGCTACCCCTCCCAACCTGCACAGAAAGGGATCACTTGTGATCGATTCATTTCAGTTCTATGGTCAGTTTTGCATGGATTTGCACAGCAGTACGGAGAAAAGCTGAAAGCAAACCAGCAAAACTAACCAGAGACCCATGTGCTGAAGCTACCTCTGCAGTTTTCCGGGAAGAACACATGTCTAGGAGTACTGTAAGTGCTCACAATGCAGTAGAATTTCATCAAACTACCTGCACTATAAGCACTTTAATACTACTGAAACCTCCTTTAAACCACTGGTTTAACTCCACATTGACAATTATGGATGAAGTTACATTCAGCAGGACAGTTTGATGGAAACACAGGCCACCATCAGTTTTGCATAGATTTGCACAACTTCTTTTTTTTTCGCAGCGCAACTATGCAAAACTAACAGAGAACTGCTAAATTAACAGTACATTGTGTTTATGTACAGAGACTGCATATACAATGATAGTAGATGGCAGATGAGACTCCCAGCTCCTTATGCCAGAAGGAGCACTTAGGGCAGTAGGTGCTAGTCTACTTCACTATCTGCACTAGATGCACCTTAGCATAAGCACTAGTAAAAGTAATGCTGAATACAGTGATTTTCATTACAACACACTGACATAAAAAAACCCTCCATATTTTGGTACATTTTGAATGTTGGTTAGTACTTAATTAAAAGATACCAATAAAGATCCCTCTAGAACTTTCAATGGCTGCACAGATCACAGACACATCCTAATAATGCCATGTCATTTTCAACAGTGACAGAACGCATGATGCCTCACAAACAAGCGTGTCGATAAGAGTGGCCTTACTCCCGACCCATTTTTGTCCCTCAGGATGTCAGATCTTAACAGCAGGATGGAGGCAGGCGCTACAACATGTGTATACTGATTCAGTCAATCCTGGATAAGTCAGTCGTGTCTGTGAATAAACCTGATCCTTTAGTCACCTTTATCAGAGTAGTGCTGAAAGTGCCTTCACTGCAGTAGATTTTATAAAACTACCTGCACTGTAAGCACTTTGACACTACATTGACTTCAAGCTGCTCACAGAGGACTGCATACAGAGAATTGGGGATGCCTTAAAGTCCACAATGATGGGCTTTCCAGGGGAGATGCAGCTGTGCACAGGGTTCTGCAAGCATAAAGGAGACAAAGAAAGAAACTGTAAGTCAGCAATCCAAGTTAAAAGGCCAAAATCCAATGTCATAACATTCAATAGTTAGTAAATAGGGGGCGTGATAAGAAATTTATCATGATGTCTAAAAATGTAATGAAAAAAATTGTAGGTTGTTAAAATTACATGGCAAGTAGATATGTTATTTTGTAAACTTATTGTCCAAACTAGAAAAGGTCAGCAAACACACTTATTTAGGTGCTGAGTCATAAAAACTCACTCTGACAATCCTAAACCAAACAATGTAAACCATTTTATCTAATAAATGATCATTTATTAAAACAAATAAAGACAACATTGTCAGTTATTTGGACCAGCTACAAGTGTATAATAGCATTTAGCAGTTCATTCAATTCAGTGACCCCTGTTATGTAGGACTTGGTTTTGTTAACACAAGAAAGGGGGTTAAGGTAACAGTGCTGTTTGTCTGTTAGATAACATGATCTCTACACCACAAACATTTCACATAATTGCAAAAGGAATTTAAATTATGGGAAAACAAACCAGTTTTTGATGCAGATAAAGCAACATGCTGTTCTACGTTCTTTTTTTAGTTCTGTTGTCATATAATGCTTTTCCCCCCTAAACATCTTGTTGACTCATTTTGGAACACTGCATTGGCAAAACTTGGAAAACTCAAACTTTTAGCCACATTTCTTGAGATGTTTAACTTAATAAATAATAAAAAAAAAAAGGACTATCGCTTATTAATGCTTTCTCTAGTTGTGTTCGTGGTCATAACACTCATTTTTACTATTTTGAACAAAGAACTTCAATTCGTGTGACTGGGGCTTCCTCCAACCCGCCAATTTGATAGTCAGTGTTTTGGATGCAGAAGAAAGTACAGGTGACACTAAAGTAAACCTGTATGGATTCATATGATGATATAACAAACAACCACGTGTTACAATGTCTTGACAAAGTTCAATGTGAAACCTGTGAGTGTGAACAAGGAGCCGTGATGTTGGTGGATGGTCACAGAGCTGTACCCCTCCCCCACGCACTAACATGGCGCCCACAAGTCCGCATTTTGAGCGTTTTATAAATCTACGTCCATCGACTACACTATCAGTCAAATAAAACTACATTTGACCCGCACTAATATCTGTACACGAATAATATCAGGTGGATGTGCAGTGTGCGCTCATTGTGACCAGGCGCACCAAGCGTATGATACGAGCTACTGCAAACTTAAGTAAGAATCCTGCACACCCGAGGGCTCCATCAAAACACTCCAGTGCGAGCATGTGCTAGCTAAAGAGGCTAACGCGTGTAACCTGTGAGTACGGTTAGCTCTGTGAAAGACAATATAGCTCACATGCTAAGTATGCTACCACATATTATCGATGTCATAACGTGGTATGTTGGTAAAATACTCAACACACACCAATGAAGCAGGCTAAAACACTACAATTACTTCGGAGCATTCTCTTGTATTAGCATAGTTAGCTGCTTTCTCTAACAGGCTAATCCATATTACATATCAGCCTATGTTACAGAGTGCCTGCAAACAACAAGTATTCACTTGGCTTAAGCCTACAATATGACAAGTCTGGGCCAATGTTTTTCATTTTATTTGTAACGTAATGATCTATCTTAGCGTGTGGTTTGTTAGCATCTGCAGCTAGCTGACTCGGCGCGGCCTGCTTCAGCCCCATGTGCTGCTGCTTTGTTCTGGAGGCACTTTTAAGTGTACATCGCAGCGCACAAACCGACAGCAAACTTTACAATACTACTAACAAATGACAGACAACAAGAGCACAATAGTATCTGACTCTAATCTACTATCAAAATGTGTAACGGGTAACTTCACTTCCCCCGTGGTACCGACTTGAGGTGCAGCAGCAACACATGCTTTTCAAATCTCCCTCATTCTCCAACCATGGAGGAGAGGTTGCCATGCGCCCCTTACAACATTGTTTTCAAATACGGAAACTGGCAATTTAAACGTTTTTCCAAGAAGAAACGTGAATGTGTGGCTCTGGTTTTGCATACAGAGAAGAGCATTACACTTTCTTCACATTTACCTTATCTCCCGAAAAGGCTAACAACAGGTTTCTTACCAATAACATCCGCGTAATAAGACACTAGCTTCTAAAAAATCCACCATCTTCACTCACTTGTACAGACTTACCGTTTACTCACACTGTTGCAGAGGTATCTACGAAACTGAAAAAAGAAAAAAAAACACTATGAATTGAGTATCAGATAGGACGTATAATCCAAAAACACAACCATGTGCTCCTATTATGATTTGCAAGGAGTTTGGGAATCGTAGTAAGATTGCGAAAGTGGCGCGAGTAGAGTCTGGGTTCAACCATGTGGTGAATGAAGGGCGGCTCCCAGCCAGCGGAGCTAAACCCCAACTCCTTCATTAGCATAAATCAACTACTTCCTCTCCAGAATCTCAAGTTTCACATGAATGACTAGATTAGACTGTTATAAACAGGTAGAGGTAGTGAAATATGAACTACCGTTAAGTCCTCATCAATTAAAAAAAGGGAAAAAACTAAACACAACAACACACAAACAAGGGAACAAATGGGCTATACAAGAGTTACACAAGTCGAGCACAACAAGTTTTATAACTTAATTAAAAAAAATAAAAAATTCCAGCGCAAGGTTAACGAAAATATATTCAATTAATATATAAACATGATAGGCTATAAATAAACATATCCAGTCACCCTAACGAAAAATAACTCACAAAATCAAAGTGAACATTATTGCATGTCTCTTGGAAAACATTTAACCAATTGAGCCTTTAATCTGTTATCTGAAATTATCCATTTCAGCTGTAGCTGAATCTTTGAAATAACAAACTACATTTAACATGAATATAAATTAGCCTATAAAAATGTTACATTTTTATCAAGTATTTTTCACTTGATGCCATGAGCAATACAACGTTATAAATGATCTGTATTAACATGGGTAAATACATAGCCTACCAGAAGTCTCAACGCTGCCAGTATTGTTAGTTGTCATTTAAACTTTAGCATATAAAGTAACTTCACTAAAGCTTATAGCTGAAAATATATCCTCAGTAATATTATCAGTTGAATACAGTCTTAAACATTAAGTCTACACACATTCTCTTAAGTACCACATTTTTTCGTTTTGATAGCAACAGCAAATGTGTTTCCAGTCAGCTTTTGTGTCACATTGAAGCCACAAATAAGTCTAACTCGAAAGCCACATTCTTGTATTTTAGGTCTTTTCTATATGCTGTTACAGTATGAAACTTAATGTTAGCCATATGTGGCTGCTCATCTGGATAGGAAGAGTAACTGATTAATCCAAGCAGGACAAAAATCAAGCGCTACTGCCACCCAAGTGTCTTTGCAATGGCCCCTCCACTGAAGGGATGTGAGGAATTTTCCTTTCTTAAATGCGAGGAATTGTCTTTCTAGGACCAAAGACCTAACTAGTTCACTTTTCAACCCCTATATTCAGTCAAACAATGGAGGCACAGAATTCCAAGTTTCCCTTCTCTTCACACAGAAATAAGTAGCAGAGAATTAAAAAGTTATGCTCATTTAGATTTAAATGCTAATTATTATAATAATCAACTATTCCTGTTTGTGTAAAGTTTAACTATAACAATTTAAGTCTACTGAATAATAGAAATACATTGTAAATGCAAAATGAATATAATGTTTAATTAACTTTATTCACTGCAGGGCCAGTTGACTGAAATAGGTCCACAGGAAGGAACACAGTTGAAAACTAATTTATGAAAAACTAGGTTCATCTTTCATTTGATGGAGTTATAGGCTAATGTCTGATAAATAAGTTGTTCTGAAACGAAAAAAAAATTCTGAGATTTCTTTAAAGACCCTAAAGAACAAAAAATCCCATGCAGATGCAGGTTTAATTTGTGTGGGCCCAACCAATAGTTAAATTGCTCCATAATTCAAACAATAGGTAGAAATGTTACTGTGACAGAAAACAGTGTGAAGACATTTGTTTTCTTGTTATTCCTATATTTATGAAAAAATATTATAAATGTATTTTAATTAATACATTTACTTTGTCATTGATGTTATTAAAATGTGATAAGTACAGAGTGATTATCAGAAATAAGTTTGACATTTTATAAATTAGACTAAACTTTCTAAACATTGCTCAAGAAGGACACGTATTCACATCACATCTCAAATTAAAAAATATAGGGCCGGAAACAAAGCCATGCATACTCAGCATTTGCAAAAAATAAAAACAGTTACCCCTTTTTCTGAAACATCTACAATCTTAGCAGTACAATAATTTGTGTAATTACTTTAGGGTAGTGAATACTGGTGTAAGCTTAATAAAAAAATGTTTTAACTAACTGATAATTCTCTAACTAAAGGTTTCCAATTATCTTTTTAAATAGTATTCAACTTTACAAAACATAGGAACAGCATAATATGTTCCTAAGGTAGATGATATAAAAATGTAGTTGTGTTTTTAAGTTTAATATTTAAAAAAGTAAGCCCTTAAAATGTGTTTTTGTTTGTTTTGTTTTAGAGCTATTCGTTTTCAAATATGTTAATGTTGTAAGAATGTTTTCTGTATGTCCTTTTCAAACCGATAAATGTCGATTAACTGACCTTTCAGTGAGCTGTACATAAATAAAAAAAGAGGCTTTTTGTTTACAATAATTGGGTGGATCGCTATTATTTAGATACACAGTAACTGGCTACGCAAACTTTTTGTAACGGTAGTTTTGAAGTTATTAAGTTTTGCGTTTCGTCGCCATAACATTTGAGCCTACCCAGATACCGTAGGTCAAACTCTGTCAGTCTCTCCACGGAAGCCACATCAACCTGCCACAATAATGTTATTCATAAATCCGACACAATTCTTTATTTAATAAATCAATTGTAACTGTGAAAGTCCGTAACTATAATATATCTTGTAAACCAAAACACAACATTTCAACTTGTTTTAGTTCCTGTCGCTCACATTCTCTGGCTCATGAAGTCTAGATGTGTTTTATTTTGAAGGTCTCACAACTTGAGCTCCGGTGTAATTGCAGCATGCCTGTTTGCCACCATCGAGTACTCCCTTTAGGACGTGCTTTATATTAATGTGGCCGTTTAAACACATAAATAAAGCTGATGTTGATTCTGGAGAGTAAAAGGTGAGTTAAGTCAACGGGCTTTGGTATATTTTATGGTCAACGGTATTTATTTCACTTAGCCTATGTATGTAGTGGTCACATCCACCTTAGCCCAAATGAATGTTAAAGTTACCTACTGAAACCTCACTCACACTGAAATGTGCATTTTCCCTGTTATCATCGGTAAAGACAAATTATCTAAACGTGCCTGTCAGAGCACAATACTGAATACTAAATAAATGTACCTACTACTTTAGCTGGTTAGCTTTGTGCTGGAGGACTCTGTGTAAAGCTAACAGGCATTTGTCAGGGTTTAAGTTTGGGCTAGACACTCTAGCTAAAGTCATAGAGCAAAAACAAATAAGAGTGATTGTCTGAAATTAGATTTAGTACCTTTGGCCATGGTTTAGATTGAATGCAAGGCAAGGACATCACAATCCTGTAGCACAAATCAAACACAGAGACATTTGTAAGTGTTGTGTGAAGGCAAAGAAAATAAGCCGACCTTTGTATTTAAACTAGTGAACAGTAATATTCAATATGAAACAATGAGCATTAAAACAACCCCCCTAAATGTAAATAGATTGAATAAAAGGTGATGTTCAAAGAAAAAGTAAGCTAAAGATACAGTGCAGATATAAGTTATGAGTTAGCCTTATGCTAAGGAAATACAAGTAGGGAAAAACAGACGCACCCAAATGCACATAGGAGCAAAAACAGTGCTGAACACATTAGAAAAATAAGAGAAAAAAATAGACACACATACATGTATTAATAAGGTTTTAAGATGAAATTGATCAATAGATAAAGTACACGACAAAAATGCCTTATATCTTGTTATATTTAAACACCAAAACAAAATTGGAGGAACTGAAAATGCACACATAAAAATGGCCACATATTGACACCGCTTCACCCAAAATTTGGTGTTTGGTCATCCTAAAAAAGTCAACCAATTGCAACCTCAGCTTGTCACCTTGTGAATCTTCCTGGTTCCCCAGAAGTACTCATTTTGTTATTAACTTTTCACTTCATGTGCTAATAATTTAAAAACAAGGCATCAGCTGTTGCCTTTCAGTTATTTGGATCTGTTATGCAGTGCTTTCCCTCTGATCCAGCCAAGTTTCATGGCTCAGGGGGTTGTATGTCTAAAGAAGTTTAACCCTATTATGGCTTCCAGTCTGAGACATCTTTTGGGGGTAAATGACTTTCCCAGTGGTAACACTTATTCAATTCTTGAAGTTCAGCCTGAATATTTTCCGTATTTCTTACTAAATGGAATGTAAACAATATCTGTACAAAAATTCATAAACTTAAACTTTGAGCTGATCTGATTTAGACATTCTGTTGACATTTGAAAGCTATCTCTAACCATGCCTTTCTTATCTTTTTAGTTTGGAAAAATGATGGCTTACTGTGTACTATGTCGACGGGTGCCCAGGCTACGCTGCCTCCCGGCCTTGAGAAAGGAATTCATCCAGGCTCAGCATGTGCATGTCAAACGATTGGATGAGACTGATGATCTTGAAGGAGTATTGCAAGACCAGGAGGCCTCTTTACTACAAGGATACAGGCTGCTTTACAACCCTACCTCATACCATCACTCTATGTGGAACTCTGCAGCCTCCATGGACAATGAGGAGGATGAACAGTGTCCCTCCTCTCTAACACCTACCTTCTGCCAACAGAGCAATCACTACAATGTGAGTTGCTCTCGATATCTTTCCAGCTCAAAAAACACTCTTCTTGACACAGCCTTCAACAATAGCCCTGAACTGGAGACCCCGTCAGTGTTATCCCACCACAGAAAACCCACGACGCCAGATGATGCAGTAGATACACGTGCCTTCCTTAAATGTAGGTCAGCGTATGCTGCTGTCACCCTTGACCTTACCCTGAGGCCTTACCCGATCCAATGGGAAGAGGCTGTTCTGCTGCTGAAAAAAGTGGCTGATTTAAAGGGCAGCTTGAAAACATCTGATGTGTCTCAGATTTTTACGGAGCTCAGCCGCCTACATCCTGACAAGATGTCATTAGTGAGGAGTGATCAGCGCTTCATCATGCTCCTTCGATATTCTGTGGAACTACTTAGCCTCTTTACTGAACGTGAGCTACTGGAGGTGTTGCAGGCAATCGTGTGGCTGGACATGCCCTCCAAACACGCGGTCCTCAGTCTGTATGAGGCTGAGTTGACCCACCGGGTCCACCGGATGAACTTACACCAGCTGCTGTTAGCTGCTTACTTGTGGCGCTGCATTGGTAAGAGGGTCCCCCAGTTCTTAACCCACCTGTACAAGTCAGTTCTTCTGAATCTGGGACAAATTGGAGTCCCTGAGCTGGTGCAACTTTTGTTTATAATGGGAGAGGGCAGAAAGTGCCCAACAGACTTAATACGTCCTCTAGAACAGCTTCTAATGCAACATTTACCACAATTGTACCCAGAGGAGGTTGGTATTGTATGTTTGGGGCTCTTTAAGTCCCAGACGTCAATATCTGAAACTGCTGTGACTTGTATTGTTGATAAGGCTCACTCTGTAGTGGAGGAGATGAGTGACTTTGCTATGGTCAATGTACTGAAATTCTTGCGATTCAGTTATCTGTATCACAGGCTTTGGATGGAGGCAATGGCCCAGGAAGTCCCTCGACGGGCCCACAGGATGGGAATCCAGGGACTAATGCATGTGGCACTGACCTGTTCAGCGCTGCACTGTCACAATGATAACATTCTGATGGCAATTGCAGAGAGAGTTCCCTCCCTTGCGTCGCACTGCAGGATTAAAGACTCGTGCAAACTGCTGTGGGCCTTTGGGACATTAGGGTTTCAATCAGTTCAGAGCTCAAGTTTCTATCCTAGCCTAATAGCAGCCCTGAGGCAGAGGAAAGCTGAATTCCAGCGATACCCAGAGCATCTGCTAACTGGCCTTCTAGGCTTGGTCTTTGTCTCTCAGTTCCCAAAGGACTTAATCGAATTGGCTTTGAGTCCTGACTTTGTCAACTTAGCACTGAAATCCAAACAGCTGGAGCTGAAAAAAGACTTGCTCACTTTAGATGGAACTGTGGTGCTGGAGTTGCCTCAGTGGACCGGCCCACGGCTGTGCTCTGAACTGAAAGAGGATGTGGCAAAAATGCTGTGGAAGTTTGCTCAATCAGATGTTTGCCTGAAACCGGAGGTTCAGGAGGCAGAGTCTGCTCTGCAGGATCTCCTTGGAGGAGAGACGTATGTACATAAGAGAATGATTCTGCCCCACACTCGCTCCATCGACCTGGAAGTACATCTGGACTCCACTGGACTGCCTATACCTGTGAACCCAGAATCCCACACACCCACTGCACCTCATGAGGACAGTTCAACCAAATCCCCTCCTAACCAGGGTTGGGGAAATAAGAATTTAGGAGTGACATTAACTGATGATCTATTAGCACAGCTAATGAATTCCAAAAAATCCACTGACCCTTTAACCCCGTCTTACAAGGTAAAACCTACATCTCTTCACAGAGTGGATCAAGATGAAGGTGATAGTCTTTTTAATACAGGGCTTGACCTGACCAGTGATATTACTGAAGCTCTTATCAAGCCCAGTCGCTTGGGCTCAGCCCTTCAGGACTCTAAAGGCCCAGTCAAACTTGCTATCCAGGTCCCGAGCAGAAACCACTACTGCTATCAATCCCAACATTTGTTGGGGCTCCATGTGATGAAGAGGAGGCAGTTGAAGTTGGCAGGTTACAGGGTTGTAGACCTCAGCTATCAGGAGTGGTTTCCAATGCTGAGAAAAAGCAGGGCTCAGAAGCTGGCGTACCTGCACTGCAAAGTCTACAACAGTCTGTCATGATTGGCTGAATGCTCAGAGCCAGAAGAAAT
This sequence comes from Labrus mixtus, assembly GCF_963584025.1. Lineage (NCBI taxonomy): Eukaryota > Metazoa > Chordata > Actinopteri > Labriformes > Labridae > Labrus > Labrus mixtus. The sequence continues at coordinate 27,636,663 of NC_083624.1, forward strand.
CCCAGCGAACTGAGACTATAATGCAATCATTGAGCCCCCTTTGGCTTCTGGACAATCTTTAGTTTGTTATGTGTTTGTGTATGTGCAAAGCACAAAAAGAGCTCTGTCAATGAGATGGACAGACCTTCGATTAATCCCATTCACTTTTTTTACATGTTTGGTTAAAAGGATTTTTTTTTTTTTTAAAGTGTGACATTTTTTATGGAAAATCTGTAATTAAAAAGTATTTAACTCTTTACAGTCTTTGCCAGTGTTGATGTTTATATGTTAAAATTCAGAAGAATAGATTTCTTTACGCTTTTAATTTTAATCTAACTACAAGAATTTGTTTGACTTTTGTGAAAACCCTAAAAAAACATTGTTTGGAAAGTTCACTCTTTCTGATGGGTCAGGTCATCTATCTCTAGAGTCATTAGATTACTGGCCGCTTCAAACTTGATCTTTTTAACTGAAGTGGCTCGAGACTAAAGCCGACTTCTATTTTGTTTTTGTCTTTTATTTGGTATTGTGGCTGCTCCTCAATCTGTGACAACAAAAAGCTTAAAGACCCTGTCACAACTTCATTTGAAATGGGAAAAGAGTGAATTATTAAAGTGGAGTATCTGTGTCATATACAGACCTTATCGCTCACACCGGGGCAAAATGCACAATGACTATGTTCTTGTTTTTTTTCTTTTAACAAAGTTTCTGAAACAAAATGTTCGTTTGGGTGTCAAAGAAGAATCCTCTCTTTAGTTATTAGTTAACAAAAATAATGATTGTGTATATATTCCTTAAATCAAATAGGCTTTGATTCCGAATATCCCTGGTGTTTGTCTATTTAAATCTTTTATTTTATTCTAATTATTAGACAGATGAAATAACAGAATTACAAAGGCCCCTCAAATGCAAACTATTGTGTAAATGACTCTTAAAAAGGTTTAAAAGATATTAAAGGTTAAAGGCGTCAGGCAAAGGACAAACATCAGACTTGAAGTGCATTTCACTGTCACTTCGTTTTTCAAACAAAACCTGAATGCATCATGAGATTTAAACATCCCATCATACAAACATTTGAACACAACATTCCACAGTGTCTACCTACCAAGAGGCTCTGAGAAGAGAACACAAGCCCATAAACTAGGAAAGTAATCCTTCAACCCTGTGAGTGTTTCCCTCCTTCAACCTGTTAGAAGATAACACTGCTGCAGAGATCATCGTGCTTATGCTGCAGGATAAGTAGTTTTACACATTTCACTGTTTGTATATTCATCCTTATTTGTGAGTTAAAAACACAAGTCAGATACGTTATTGTTAGGAAATTGCTCTAGTTTGTCCAAACATGATGTAGTAAATTCTATCACAATATTATAGAATATTGTAAAAAATGATCAACTAGCCAATCTTCTTGTAAAGACTTGTCAGATCCATGCTCTGTTTATTTAATGCAAATCTTCTGTTTCTTATAATCTAACAACTATACAGGTCGACAACCTGAGATGCTTCTCATCAACTCATTATAAACCAGGTACAGTTTCTCAAAGCAGTGACATAATAAAAAGAAGAGAGAATGTAACTGTATGGCAGCATGTCATGCTTTATCAATCATTCTGTATGTTTGTAAGACTGAAGAGTGGGGAAACTTTCTTCTCAGAATTAAAAGCTTTCATTTGATCACTTATAATTCACAACAATTATTCAAATTTACAAAGAGTATATTATATCATTAAAAAAACATGTTGTTTCTGCTGACCTCCAGGATTTTGTGAACATCCAGGATCTCCTTTTGACTCCCTGAAGAGAGCTGTGATGAGACGCTGGAGAGATGACAGGTGTGTGATGTTTTCCTTAAGATGTTTCTTCTTGCCCTCCCCGTTTCCTCATTTCCTCTATGTGACCCACAAACTGATGTTTGTGCTGTTGCAGACAAAAAACAGCTTCTAGGTATGCTACTGGGAGATACAGTATGTGTCTGAAGGGAAGGCGGGAAGATCCTACAGGGCCATGTCACTTATTGTCAACACTAGATGAATACCGGATGAATCTGAATTTTTCCCAACTGAGAACGTTCGAGAGAGTGTCCCCTGGGAAACAAGCTGAATACAAACAATGATTCGGCTTGTGATTCGCCCAATGCTCTTCATACAAAGTAGAACTGTGACAGAATTTAGAATGCTTGAACTGACCGTACAATTGGTTATCAGACCGTACATTTAATTTAGGATCGCCTCACTTATGGACACAGACTATTAAGCAAATCATTCTTTTCACTTCTGCACCCTTCCTTCACTTATTTGAAGTCGCTTCCTGAGGGGAGACAAGACAAGAAGAGAGAGGAAGGAATTACCGTAAGCAAAAAAGGGAAAGCATATTCAGTCAACAACACAGTATCTGCCAGCATGCGTGGGAGTGTTTGGTTTTCCCCCAGGAGGAGTTGGAGGAAGCTGCTGGGGAAAGGAGGACATTGAGTGCTCTGTTGCCACTGCTTCTCCATCAGGAGGGTAAAAAGATACTGAAATGATAGTGCTGAAGGGCGATGCTTACCTTCTGCCAGTAGAGGGCACTCTTGACCTTGGCACATTTAGTCTGACGACGATGAGCCAGATGACACGACTCCTCAGTGTAACTGCATATTACTGAGATGAAATTAATTACAAGGTGTGCATCCATGTGTAAAGACAGACAAAAAGTTTTATCAAGCTTAGAAAAACATGCTGAAAGAGATTATTACATTCTGTCAGTATTACATAATTTTGTCAGCAAAACTTTTTTTTAAAGAATTGGAAGATGCAACAAAAGAAACAGAATCACATTCAAAGTCTGTAATTACATTTCAATAAGGAAGACAAGAGTTAGTCAACACCTTCCCTTTTCTTTTGCAGATCGGAAAAAACTATGAAAGAGAATTCCTATTTGGTTACTTTCAAGTTGGTGCCACCCCTGCAGCTACAAATTTCACACTTCTCGATGTGCATGGACGCACGCTTTTGAAGTTCAGATGATTCAGTTTCTCATTTAGCTCCATTTTCTTTGGATTCGGTTGCAGCGCTTTTGACTTGCAAAAATAAATCCCATATCCATGTACGGGGAGAGAAAATGTTCTGAATCTCACTGATGATATGTCAGCATTGTTATCAGGTGGACACTTTACAAGAGGGGATAGGGGACTACCTGCCTCACTAAAGCAGCTCTATTAAGAGTGTGTGGAGTAATGGGGACTGAAGCTGTATTGAGTTTACAACAAGAGACTCTCATTTGTCTTTAAATGGCTGATGACAAGAGTTATTAACTTGCTCCAAGCCCCCCCCCCCCCCCCCCCCCCCCCCCCGTTAATGGAGGAGGCTCTGCTAGACTGAATGCTCTCTCAGTAATCCCGTTTTATTTGCATTTCAATTCCTGTGCTTTCCTCAGTCGGGGAGTTAATCCAGCGCGTAGTGAATGTGGGCTAAACTTGAATCAACATTTCTTAAGTTATCTCAAACATAGAGACATTACTGTCTGTCTCCTCTAATTCCAGACTTTAGCGTATTGTGTGGAGCAGACAAATCCGTATGTCTCGTATTCTTTAAGGAGTGATGCAACAGTTCTACTAGCACTTGTCACAGAATACAGCAGTCTGGAGCTGCGGTGTTGGAGGTCAGGAAACAGGTACGGATTAACAAAATGAATGCACACTTCCCTGGAGAGGTATTTCAAATGATCCCAATCCCAAATTTGGCACAATGTTGGTTCTTGCTGCCGTCAGTCTGCTGTCTGTATCCCTCTCAGTGCACCTTCCTTTCTGACCCCTTCAGTGGCATTCCATAATGCGTCTGGCTCCTCTCCTTTAAGATTCCAAACACACCCCTCGCTGCTAAACCAAGTGCTGCAGGGGCACGGCTGATAGGGAGTGTTTGCATTCAGGGCTTGTCTCAGCGCTATTGATAGACTTTTATTAACTTAACCAGATTGAAGATTTCCCTGGTTCTGCAGTTATTAGGGGATGAACCTTTTCACCTCCAGAACACAGAGGATTTGGCTGGATTTGGATTATAAGTGATGTATCTCTGCCTTCTTTCAAACTCAAAGAAGGGATGTTTTGAAGGGATGTCGGGCCTTTTAACTAGAGATACACTGAATGTGAAAATCAAGGCTAATACTGATGTTAAAATAATTGAGCTGATTGCTGTTCTAGTTAATGTTTTTACCCATCTTCTTCAAAAGTCTTTGTGTCTCTTTGTGTTTTTTAAACGAGTTTGTGACTTGATGTGTTTAAATTCTTGTTAGTATTCTCTCCTCTTTAATGTCACTGGATCGTTTCTTACAAACTGAATTGATGCTGATCTTTCAGAGACGCTGTAAGATTCCCACACCTTTTTTCTGCCAAATGAAAAACCTCCTCTATGAATCTGCAGTCCGGTACGATGGAGCCACATAAAGAAAAAAAAAATCTTAAATGTCAAGATTAAAGTTGTAAATTTGTAAGAAGAAGTCGTGAATTTATGAAAATGAAGTCGTTACATTTTCGAGAATAAAACCTTAAATGGATTTCTGTAAGGTTAAAGTTTATTCTGAAAGGTTGTATCGAAAGAGCAGCTGTGGGAAAATGATGAAAGGGGGAACCCTCAAAGCCATTTCCTCTGCCCCAGTTTCTTGAAGTATCTTTTCGGGGTCCTGATACTCATGATAATGTGATGCTGATGTGCCAAAAGATTTAGTATTTCCTTGTTTTAAAAACCTATATAAAGTATAACATCACAAGATGATTCACGTTCCTCCTTTTTGAACAGCCGGCTGTTACTCCTCTGATATAGGCCTAACTATAGACTAAAATAATGACTTTATTCTCATACGACTTTATTCTCTTACATTTATGACTATAATCTCAAAATCTGATTTTTTTCCTCCCTTTATGTGGCCTTAATAAGGCTCCGTAGTCCGGTATACTAAACTGCTAGCTTATATGTGACAGAGCAGATACTGACATTGATGCATGGCACATTATTTCACAGGGCTCATATCTGCTGATATCAACGTTCAACAGATGCTTCAGTTCATTCCTACTTTTTCACTTAAACTGTAGTCTCCCATACATACAAGAACACATGAGCATCCCACAAGGAGCATTGAAAGTCCATCAAGGAATTTAACATGGCATAGCAGTGGGATACCAAAGTACGAGTCTCACTTCTCATTCATAGAAACATTAGCAACTGACCCATGAAAAACATCATGACCTGGAGGCACATTAAAGAGAGAATGTTGAACACAAACAACAGAAATATGCATATCATGCAGCTTGGATTCTCAGTTCATAAGTTCAGCAGAGATAAACATTTGCAAAGGAAACATTCCAGTAATTAAAGCCTATACTTTGGTAATTAAAATATCCCCCCCCCCCATCACACTGCAGGGACTTGTTTTTTAGCAAGCTTGTAAAAGATAAAAGCTATTGGAAAAAAAAAGAGTTGTGTGTTTTCAAGCTAATTAACATTATGTGTCCCCCAAGTTGAAGATGAGACTTTTTGCATGCTGTATTGTGTTGCATAAGCACACGGCTGTCCCTCTGCACTCGTCACTTTGTGACACAGATCAGCACAGCTCAGAGCAGGATTGATGTGAGCTCAGTAACCAGAGTGGAAGTGTGAAGCACAGATACTATAATACAGCTCTCACATGGTGTTTGCAGGGGCCCGCTGACATTAGTTTAGCACATAATCGTGTAGATTCTGGCTGGTGTACCCAGTGGCATCTCAAGGTTATATCTTAGGTGTATTGAATGATTGGAATGTGACCTATCTCAATCGTGTAATATTACGGTTTGTCATTTTATCAGATTGCATATTTATATGTAAATGACATCCGTTTTTGGTTGTCATTTGGTCATTTCCTGCAGTAATTGCCTGAGTCCGCCTTGCTGTGGCTTTCAAATTTGCTTCCCATGAACAAGGGAATCTCATCACGTCTATAAATTTTGGACGTGATGAGGAAGACAAAAGCGGCTGTCACAGCGAGGACACTGGTAACTGTCTCCTTTCTTAAAAGAATGACACACGGCCTGCAGTTTTTATGGGCACGCTGTCAGACAAACAACCTTTGTTACATTTTTGACAGAGTCAGCACTCAGCATGTGTTTGCTGCCCTGTTGATGCATGCTGCATTTGAAACTTCTCTGTTGGATCATGTAGTGATAAAAACACCATTTCTTGCTTTAGCACAGAATTAAATGATTTTACAGCTGATTTAAGGACGATGAACAATTTGTCACGTGGTACAATCATAATTTTGAAACTACTTTGAGCTCATTTCTACTGATCCCCAAAGAGAATATCTGACTCTTTAGCTAAAATCACTATATGCTAACTAGCTTGTCTTAGACTTTGTCTGCAACTTGGCTTTGGTCAGGGAGCACACAGCTGCCTGCTGGTTTCAGTTAAGGCTAAACCAAAACAAATGGCTGAAAGCAGCTAAAAGCTAAAAAAGAAAGAGTCAGAGGATATTATATCGGCTAAAAGTAAAAGTTAGTTGATGTTAAAGGGATGCAGAAGAAGCAGTCAGGATCTATGAAGTCCATTTAAGCTCCTTCAGAGGGCGATATGGATTCACTCTTCACATGTAGAATAAATGAGTTGATATATTCTGTGTTACCACTGTGAAACTTCAGTCTGACTCATTTCAGTGTTTAGGTCTCTAACTCTGCAGGATGAGTGAAGAAACAACTGCATGTGACAGAGCAGGAGTTTCCATTTGTCACGGATCAATGACTTCCTTATTTGGGCGCTTTTAGCATAAGCATAGTTCACCAGAAGCACAGAATATATTTAAAGAAACAGTGACACTTTGAACTAAATGAGTAGAGTGATGGAGCATTTGATCTTAATCTACACTGTACACAAGGCGTGGTGGACCTTGATGTGTATTTCAAGACCACATAAAACAGTTTTACAATAATGAAATAATGAATAATTGTAAAAAATGTGTCATAAAATCAAAACGATGTGAGATGAATTTTAGACTCTTTGATAGATGATGATGCTGTAACATGATTTTGGTCTCCTGGCTAAATTGGATTGAGTAACAGAATCACAGAATGCAGTAAAACAGTTCTTTATTGGTGAAGAGGGTCACAAGTTCATCGGAATTGCTTTTGTTTATTCCTAAAATACTAAAGGTACTTTGTCCCCAAATTATAATGGGATTCCCACATGAGGAAATGGAGCATGAGTATTTCTTCACATCATGCATCTGTTTATCCTGCCTTGTTTTTTTTCTCCTCCTCTTTCCCGTCTCCCACACTCGGAGCTCATCAAGTAAACAGACATGTAGCCTCCAGGTTGATATCAATATGTATACTATATTTAATGTTGGCAGTTGGAATGTGACTTAAATGAGGCAGATTTAGGACATGTGGTCCTTCTGTTTGACAAACGTATTGTGTATTTGATTTAATGCGCGAGTGCTATAATAAATAGCCGGAGATGTGTTACAGAGGAGAAGTGATGCAGCAGTTGCAACATCAGGAGTGGGAGACATGAGCGTTTAAGCCTCCATGATGTAAAACTTGTTTCTCTGTTTTATGTAATCATCTTCAGCTTTGTATTAAATGTGAGATATAGAATTACAGATCCATAACACAATCAGGATGTGACTCATTCCTTTAAGAAGAGTATTCAACTTTAATGGGGATGCACAGCAAACCCCTGGGCATGAATTTAACCCGTCCACATCAGTGGAAGCTATCTTGTGCTTAATGGGAATCCATATTTTAGTCCATAATTAGACCCTGGAAAGCCTTGCCTGAGTTGGCGATTATGTAATGATTAATTGCATTATCTCCTACACACACACACGGATCAGGTATTAAGATGTGTAGGAGGGGTAAACACAGAGACAGGCACACTGACAAAGCCCTCGTGTCTAAAAAGCACTCCACCCAGTGCTGTCTGTAAATGAATTCTGTCCTTACAACATTATATCATCAGGAGAGACATTGGATGCAGGAGCCGGAGAAATTTAAAATCTTTCTAGTGTTCCAACTTCCTTTTATAAATAATAGATGGATCTTATAGTACATTCACATTGCTTTGACATTGCAAAAACATTGTGCTCTGCTGCACATTATTGTCGAACATTTCCATTTCATGACCGTGGTGGGGGGGTGGGGGGTATATAAAGAAGATGGAAGTAGTGACTGTGTATTGTGGTGTCAGTGTAGTTCTCTTCCAGAGTAGATTCAAACAGGAGCACCATGCCATCCTTGAGTCATACCCACCTCATGACACATTTTGACTAATAGCCTTCTCTGATAGAAGTGCAGAACAAGAGGGACACTTCTTTTTTTTCTATGATGCAGAAGGTGGCAATGTGCCGCTCTCACGCTGAATGCAACATTTAAGATGGTTGCTTGGATTTCAAAAGGTCAAAGAGGACAGTAAATAAGAGAATCCACCTAAAGGGAGAAGACAAATGTCAGGGCACGCTAACAAAAACACAGTGAGGAATCCTCACATTTTAAAACAGTGACTGGAAAATGGGAGCTATTTTCAGCTACCTGGAAATGTCAAATGTTTTGGAAGCTGCTCCGGCTCCGACTGGCTTGTGTTACACAGACATATTCTGTTACATTTCCAGACACAAAAATCAATGATGCTCAGGTTAATTCAAGGTTTGTTATCGTCTTTCTACCTCCTTTTAATGCACACACACCATTTGAAGCCAATGCATGTTTCCACATCTGTCAAACCCACATATTTAATGGATTCAACTGTATGTGGGTGACCTCATTCTGCGGGATTGATGCATTATGGGACCTTCCGATCAGAAGGAGTTCTTAATAATTTCTCCCTCCGTGGCTTAATGCTTATCAACATATCCTGCTGCTGATTAGGGCCGCATTCCTACTTTAATCCGGACAACTTAATTATACAGGAGAGATGTCCGACTTCCAAGCACGCTCTTATTCCGAGTGTGGTAAATCCAAGAGTTAATATTTGATGTTGCCAGCTTCTGTGCCATAGAAATTCTGTCTCCTGGGAGGGCCAGGGGGACATGCAGATTGTGAGTCATACACACACGCAAGAAAAACCTTGTTTACAGAAAATCTGACCCGAATCATACTATAAATGCAATACATATTTTTATAATGCAGAAAAACGTACAGTATATCTATATATTTTTTTAAATGCATCACACTGTTTGTTAAATCTATAAATAATGAACGGAACCTGCTGCTGCCATCTGCAGTCGTCACAGCAGGTGTTGTTGCCCTACAAGCACGGGGCCTGATTAATGTACTTAATATGCTCTCGTCCTAATAATAAAAATGTAGCAACAGACCATACAAGAAGTGGTTCAAGTTGCCATAGCAACCAACCTTTTTTTTTTTCTCCTGCTCGACTGTTTTCCTGTGAGTGGATGTTGCTTTGATCTGCTAGCCAGTGGCTAGGTGAGGAGTTTAACTGTGTTGTAACCAGCAGGAGAACTCTCCCTGTGGGGGAATAAAGAAACCCATCAAGATTGTTATCAACACTGGGATTACAGAGGAGGAAATATGTTGTAATCTGTTTGCACGACTTTATAATCTTCCAGGAATCGATTGCAGGCTTTAAAAAGATCTGCTGTGTATTTGGCTGCATGGCTTTTTTAAAGGACAGGGATGAAAAAAAGGGCATCTCTTCTAGATGTCTAGTTTTTCCAAACGTGTTTAATTTATATTTGCAGGATTGCTCTGCTAGACTGAGGGGCTTAGGTGTTGAATTCAGAATTTTTTAATTAAAAGATATAAATATGCATGTTAACCCCCGACAAACTCAGGTACTTTCAAATATGCAGGATCTGCGATGAATTATTAACAGACATTGTGAAATCTAAAATAGTCTTTGTGAATTATTCATCTGACATTCTTATGAGTTGCATATTTCAAACCACAGTGGAGACTGATTTGTTATCAAACATTGTTTCCAGAATTTGTAATAATTTCAGCATTGCTTTAAGTCTATGACCTTTTAATTTGTATGCAGAAGAGCTGTCAACTCCAAAACAGCTCCGAGGTATATCTGGGCGAGCTCAGCTGCAGCAGGTGGCTCTGCTCGGTGCTGCTAAGTAGACGCAAAATATCTTTTTGTTCATGCTTTCCACAAGGCCTATCATCTAGTTTACACCTGAGTGTGTCCTCACAAGAATGTGCTTTTTAAAGGACCTCTGTGCCTGTGGTGAGACACGCTGTGACAGTAAACATGCAACAGGATTCCCCTTCAGTCATTTCAAGGAATATATTTCCCTTTATTTCAAAAGGTCAACACATTCCCAATGTACCATCAAGCAGCCCACACATAAAGAGGTTTTCTCAGTCTGAACGTTGTGTTTAGTGATCTGCATGGAGTGTGTCAGGCCGGCAGTCACCTAAATGATAATGGCTGATGCTGCAGCAGTACATACAGCTGTGTTCAAGGTTCATCGGGGATTATCAGCGTTCTCTTTTGATGTGTGCGGAAGCATTTTAGTGCCAACCTCAGCTTTATGACACTTTTGTGTTGAGTTGAAGCACAATCCTTTGTCTGCTTGTTTTCTGTTTGAGCTTAGATTTGTGTCAGCAGTTCACATCTTTAGTTTGATTTACATCGTGGCAGAAAGAAGGGTTCAAAGCATTATGTGGTGTAGTAGTCATTTAAGCATTTGTATGGCCTGAAACATGCATACAAAAACGAGCATCTACAGTGATGCCTGCAGCTCTGTGATGCTGTTGAGTATGATAACAGCATGGCAGCTTAATCTTATCTACAAGTCTACCTTCTACTTCATACTTTCTGACCTTCATCAGTCAGATGAGTTCAGGGACTGACAATCCTGGATCCCAAGACCCTTTCTCTCTGTCTGTTCCAAAAGTCAGAACTGAATTGGGGGAAAAAGGCGTTTAAGTTTTCTGCTCCCTTTACTTGGAACAAATGACAAAAACAGCTGAAACTAAAAGAGCTGCTCTCGTTGGATGCTTTTTAAAGGATGTTAAATGGTTTGGAGGAGAACACATCTGGCTGTAGATGTTCTCCCTGATATGTTGACAAAACTTGTTTAAATTTGTAATCTAATCATGTATTTTTTGTATTTGTATGTTTAGTTGCTCGTTGTTTGTGGCCAGGACATTCTTGAACAACTTTCTTTTCTGGTTAAATAAAATGCTTTGTGGATGATACATGATATTTTGTTAATTGATCACAGGTTATCGTGAAGGGGGATATGAATGTCTGGACCACTTTAATGCAACCCATCCATCATCAGATGATCACACTTGTCTCTCAGTATCATGAGTGTTAACTTCATGGAGTCGTTAGAGGAGAAGTCGACAAAATCATTCAAATTCACAAACTGGAAACCATCAATACCAGTGCTGGTGGCACTTAGGGAAAGCATTTAATTGGATTTATTCAGTAGTGCCATAGAGCCAAAACTCTAGAAATAAGAGATATACAGAAGCACTACTGCTTCAGACTTGGTTGAAACTAGGATAATTAGGTTACATTAATATGGGGAGGCGTTGAAAAGTTTTTGAGTTATTCTCCAGGCATACCTTTTTGTGTGTAGAAAAATCAACAAGCCTTGTCAAAACTGCCGAAGTCTTTTAGTGGTTGGCTGGATAAATTTGACACATCTTTTGGGAGATCTGGGAAATCTTGGCTGTCAACCAACAATAGCCTGTCAATTATCCAGTCAAGAGTGAACGAGTGAAGTGGTGTCTTACATAAATGGCTTTGAGCTGCATCAGCATTATGAGAGCTGACACACACTGGCGGCTCGTCTTTTGCCTTGTTAGGAGATATGTAGCTGCACGATATTTAACACAAGGGGGGACTTAAAAGAACTGTTTTGATGCACTTGCCACCAGCGTGCAGTACACAGCCTTCAGCAAATAATGCTTCCCAGTGTGCTTAATGAGCAAATACATGAATGGTCAAATGTAGTTAATGCTGAGGCATTGAGATACCACTCTTTGAAGTGCAGCTTTTTGAATATTAATGATATTCATGACCTATTTGCTACTTCACTTTATGTTAATTCTTGATGGCCTTGCTGCCCTCCTGCTTTCACAGAGGAGATGAAGATGCTGTTGGCACAACAACAATATAATTAATAAGGGAGTGTATGCATAAACTTCGTAACAACAAGCAGGATTTGGGCTTTAATGCTGTATTTGCAGTTTTCTTTGGATGTCTGAACAATGTTGTAAATTAAAATCAATGTCAGGATCTCATTATATTTAAACAAATGAAACTCTGGGTGAAGACATTTGTTTGACAGCTTGTATATGGCAGCCCTCCCTTGGGTTCAGAAGATGCTTACCCAACACCCCCACCTTGCCATCTGTCTGGATCCATTGTAGCTTGTTGTAAATCCCACAAGGATAGTCAAGAGAGGCGGAAACACAGAAAAGTGCTTTCAGGAACCACAGCACACGCTCAGCCTGTCATGACAGCTGAGGATGACATGAGAGTCTTGCTATGCCTTGAACTATAGACTGTGTGAAAAGTTATCACTCAGTTGAAGTTTAATAGTGTCAGAGTTTCCACCAACCACACCAGGAGGAAAGTTTTTTACTTTTGGGGTTAGGCAACATAAATATCAAATTCTTAGTATTCTGACGTGCTGAAAGGCGCTTTACCAACATTCTCAACATCAGAGGAGAGGTCAGCTGTTAACTGATGCTAATATTCAGGAAAACAGTAGCACCTCAAGTAAATGGACTTGAATGTTAAATGGACTTGAGCTTATAGCGCTTTTCTAGTCTACTGATTACTCAAAGAGATTTTACACCACATGTCACACCTACACATTCACACACTGATGGTAGAGGCTGCTCTGTAAAGAGTCCATCAGAAGTAACTAATCTCATTCATACACATTCACACACTGATGGTAGAGGCTGCTCTGTAAAGAGTCCATCAGAAGTAACTCATCTCATTCATACACATTCACAGGATGCTGATGAAGCAGCGGGAGCAACTTGGGGTTAAGTGTCTTGCACAAGGACATATGGACATGTAGCTCGGGATTGAACCCCCAACCTTCTGGTTGAGAAACGACCGACTCTACAAACACAGCCACCCCATTGTTATATACAACTTTTCAAAAACCAGCATGTAGTAGTAAACTCAAATTAAGTAAAATATGATTATTTAATTTAATGTTTTAAAAAAATATATATTTAGCTACAATTACAATGGCAAGAAAAAACTTGAGCAAAACCAGGCTCATGATGAACAGCCATTTACCAAAACTGTACCTACAATTCTACAATTCACTTAGCAGACTCTTTTATCCAAAGCAACGTACATCAGAGAGTAAGAACAACACAAGCAAGGATCTAGAAAAAAGGGAACAATGTCAGTAAGAGCAAACGATCAGCTTTGAGTCTGATTGGACACACAGGTGCTGACAGGAAGTGACCAGAGGCAAAGCACAACATTGACGGCAGTTCTTGAGAGCTCTACCGTATTTGAGATGTATAAACCTTGCACAAAAAGTAAGGAAATTTGTGTTTGGTAGATTATTTATTTGTTGTAAAAATGCTTCTTGGCTATAAATCTTATTCCGTTGGCAGAGAAGATTTGGCAAGTTTTTCATGGGTGCAACCCACATACTCAGCTCTGCTGCTTATCCCACAAATGCATGTTCCTTACAAATGGCACCCTTTAAAGGGGAAATAAACAGGCTTTCAGATGTATTGCCAAGAAGCATTGTGACAACAAAGAAATAATCTACCAAACACAATTGTTCTTGTACTTTTTGTGTGATGTTTATAATGAAACAGTTCACTGTCATGTTTAAATAATTAGAACATAATTTAGAACAACTGCAGCGGAGTAATATATATACATGAAATCCTTTCAGTTCTCATGGGTTTCTCTTGACCATCAAATTTACAGATTGAAAAAATAAATTTGACTGCCAGAGACCTTCAGACATTGAAATTTGCAGCACTGCTACTTAAGATCATCTACATAATTTGTAAAGAGAAACTCTTATATGTTTGGTACTGGTAGCCAATGGAGAGCAACACAGGGATACGAAGAAAATGAGGAAAAAACAGAAATAGAAGAATCACTAAAAGTTATTTACAGTTTTGTACGAGACAGCTAAAAGAAAAACAGGATTCAAGGTGACAGTAGCCTGTGTCTCATGTGTTAGGGTTTCACTTTTATAAACCAAGTCCTGCGCTGTGAAGTTAACAAACCAGAGGCTAAAAATATGTGTGGTCGTGATGACGAGGGTCACAGTAGGTCTCCCTGTCACCTCAAGTGTTTATTCTACCGCTGTGTCCTTGAGCAAGCTACCACAACCTTTATCGGCTCAGAAGTTGGAGCATCATTAAAGTGACACTGTGCCAGGGCGAGAAGAGAAACCTTGCACTTCCAAAAAAAGGGTGAACTTGTGAAAGACTTTTGGCCATATTGTTTAATTGTGGATAATTTAACCATAAGTTGACTCCATTAAGAAAACAAAGAATCCTATATTTCTCCACAAAAAAGCTAACTTTTAATTATTAAGGAAGGAGATAATGAATGGTCAAATAAAGCAATTAATTAAGATTCTTGAGAAGTACACCCTTCTGCTTTCTTGCATTTTATACATTTCTAAGGTGAAACATCATCAAATGAAGTATGATGTAAAATGGACATTAAAAGGTTTAGGCTACAAGATGTAAGATATGGATTGAATATTAGCCTCATAAAGTTAATGTTAGAGTTAAGACATGTTACATGAATCATTTTAACTATAAAGTCAAATTTCTTCTGTGAATCCTAAAGTTCATTAATTCATTCAGCTCATTAAGTCGTTTGTCTCTCCAGCTACTGAAAGGTTTGGTCAGAACGATTGCTACACATCAGAATGAACAAACATATGAACAAAGGCTAGCAGTGAGCTGCTTCCTCCAGCTGTCGGTTTGGTTTTATGAAATGGTCAGGAAAGAGAAGGAGGGAATGTGCATCTGTGCTGCAGTAGCTGCATTTAAATTCAGGCTGCCAAAGTACACAGGCAATCTGTACAAGTCCACTCACACATCACAGCACTCGATTCAAGAGCTTCACAGGCAGAATGAACTGTGTGTGTCAAAAGAAGAATGCTACATTCTTTTTTTTTGTAATAGTACAGAACAAATCTATAATTGTTTAAGCTCAGATTTATTCCATTATAGCGTATTGTATTACTATATTTGAATTTAAATGATATTTTTTCTAACAGCTTTGTTCAGAAGGTCAGCAGACATTACTTCCTAAGTAAATCATTCCTTTTTGACTGAGTCTGAACTTAAGTGTAGCATTATTGTTCAGGGAAGGTCAGCTTCATCATTGAATAAGGAAGTGAGTGAGGAAGACACAAACAGGGCCCTTTCAGGTCACATTTATTTCAAATCAGGAGGAGACACTGCTGCAGTGAATCATGCTGGTGGGCTAAGAAAAAAAAAAAGCAGGTTTGGGATGTTGATGTTTAACACATAGACTACACCATATTCACAGTCGTGGTTTGTTGTACATTGAGGCCTGTTTGTTTTCAGTATAATTTACAGGCCAAAGCCTGGCAGCCTGTTATAGAGACACTTCAGGCAAGAATACAGAGAAGGACGTGCCCTTGATGTGCTGCAGAGCCATGAGGAAAAGTGGCAGATAAAAAGAGAGCAGATATCGGTCATGCACTGAGGTTAATGCAAGATGAGCGACTCAGGGCAGCAGAAAAGCTGCACAGTATGCCGGGACTGAAGAAGGGAAAACATGATATTCAGTGTGTATCATTTGAATTTGGGGAATGTTGTACATTTGTGTGTATTCTGGTAGAAAATCTCAGAGAATGATATTATGCATGACGTTGTAATAAGGAGTGTTCGAGAGCTGTGAAAGCTTCTTATAAACATCAATTCACTGTATTCATAAAACAACATGTCATTTTTCTGGATATGAAATATAATTTTCATGTTTAGTGTAGAGAGAACTCTAAATGGGAGGATGAAGAGGGATTTTGTCACTTTTTTTTTTCCAGGTTGGCAGTCATAAGCCTGGATAAGCCCTCATAAATATTAGTCTGTCTCACAAATACTGTTTCCAGTTGTTGCAGATATACTGGCAAAGTTTAGCACATTACAAATCCAAATCCCTCTCTTTGGGTGTTAATGCCTCTCTAGCCCTTCAGCATGTTGCTGTGTTTAAAAAAAGAACAAAAATCAATCTTAGATTACTCTGATTTATAGTTTTTGATTGGCTGTAGTATGTCGATTAATTAATGTCAACGCAACGTATCAACACTGCAGCCATTTTCCTATGATGTGACACTCAGGGTGGGAAGCTCAGATTTTATGTAGTTAGGAATCCGGCTATATTGTAAAATAAAACACATTTTTTGATAGCCTGTTAAATAAACAGCTAATGCACAAAGGTTGTGTCTGAAATCACATACTCATTCCCTACAGCCTACATAGGGAGTAATAATGGACTATAGTGCACTCATTCGACACATTAAATAAAACAGACACTACTCACTCTGCTGACTAACACTGTGTAAAATAGGAACCGAATTCACTGTCATGTTTTGTAAAACAACAAAATTACACTAGCCTTCAGCCGCTCTCTAGCTAGCAGTAATATTTTTATGAAAGAAGCTGGATGCTAACCTTAGCTGTTGTCTCTGTTGTTTTATTTTAAATTGTGCCTAGATTTCCATTTGGATTTTCACCAATTAGTGTTTTTCAGTTGGTTATCAGTCTGGAAGTTGTGAAACCCTAACTCTATGCCACTAAAGAACTCAGGGTTGAGACATCATGGCAGCATCACCTTTCACCCAGCTGACTACAAAGGAAAATGGCTGTGAACATAGTCAATTAGATAACTCTGGACTAGTTTTGTTAAAAAAGAATTATCAACAGGAACATGTGTCAAGCCTGTTTTAAATTAATACAACTCATTCACAAGCTGACATATAAGCACAACAACATGTAATTGCATGGTCATCAACTCACACCCCATGTGCTTTTAAACTTCATGCTGCAACAGTCACATGACCTGCTCTTTATGTGAAATCGTGTGATTTGGGGCTATAACATTGCTGTAAACTAGCTTGTCTTGGTGTTAAAACTCTGACAAAATTGTTGAAACCCTACAACTTGTATTGTGTATTCAACCCAATAGAAGTCAATAGAGTACGCTTTCTGGTTAATACCTGCGGTAAGGCGCTCTATGAGCTCTTCTGAGGACTCAAAATATCTCCTGCAGCTGAGTTGTAGCTAATACATTTTCTATTTCCTGGAATAGTCAACAATGACTTCCATTGGATTAGAAGTTTTTGGGAAGGGAATTACTTTTACAGCTCTTAGTCAAACCCTCAGGTGTTACAAGCAAAACAGAGTTTACCATCTGGCAAATGACCGTTGTGTAAGAGGGTTATTGCAGGTATAATCAGGAATTAATTGACAGTGGAGAATCAAGAAGTGTCTGAAGTGCTGATAATGGACACCTTGTCAGGCATTATCCCTTACATAACATACACACAAGCACGCTGGAAACAGAAAAATTACAAGTCTATGTTCCTGAATGTCTTGCATCAGATTTGCTGAAGCCCTTTTCTTTGCTGGTGAGTAGTGTGAATGTTTTTGAATCAAAAATGTTCAAAGTCGAAAAGAGAGGATAAAGGTCTTGCTACACTGGGTGAGTTGAAGTCTTTAGGCAGGCATGAAAACACTCTGAGTCAATAATTTATGCACCCAGACACACACACAAACACACATACAAAGAGAGAAAGAGAGAAACAGGGCATTGCCGTAGCAGGAAACAGAAGACTGAAAAAGCTTCAGGGAAAGACACACAGAGTCTGAGACGAACAACTGGGAGCCATACACATGTCGACAGATGTGAGGTACTATTCTGCTCTTTGCAAAGAGAGAGAGACGTATCAAGAAGCTTTGAGTCAGAGGTATTTCTAATATGTGTGCTTGCCTGATGGGAGCGATTGTAAAGGTTTTGTTTTCCTGTGGTGGATGCTAACAGTCATATGTTGTCTTCACACAGCCTGACACATCTCTTCAAGCTTACATAATGTAGATCTGCCCTAATTTCAATCTCCCCAGCAGAATTGGGGTCTTCAAGCATCTAAGCAACAGAACACCATCAGTCTGACAAACACATGAGTGTGATTAACAGTGTTAAGTTGCCTTATTGTTTTTGTGGTTATTTTTTATTCAAATGGAACTTATCAGACACAGATTCTGTGAGCCTCAGTCATGACTAAATGCAATGCAGGGAGAGGTGTTCCATGCAAACTGTAGTTAATATTTTATACACACGATGCCTTAGTTTAACTTGTGAATCATACAGTTTTAACGTGATGGTCAGAAGCTGAGTAAGGAATTAGTTCCCACTCTATTTCAGCAAAGTACCTCTTGCTCTAGAATATTTTCTGTGTCAGGTAATTGGACGTTTCCATGGATACTGAGCTTCCAGAAAGCTACCTCTGCTAAGAACATAGTTTTTTTTTTAGCTAGAATCTGCATGCAGATGTACCCATACTGCACAGATACATTAAAGTCATACCCTTATTTTAGCATTATGCACATCACCCCTAACACTTTGTGAAGCTGGAGATCAAACACTTTGAGTTCAAACATATACAAGAAACTACGATTTGGTTAAGTACATTTTGTAATACTGCCCAAGGCCTGTTCTGAAGCTGTTATTTGTGCAGCTGTTTGAACACTTAGGGCCTCGGATAATCGGCTCATTTGTTCAGAGAGAATTGATTGTTTAAGCTCTTAGTCAAAATGTCTTTGGGTGTTACCGCCTAAAACTTATGCATCGTTAAAAACTAACTACTCCGGAGAACACAGCCCTCTTTGTTATTTCCCATTTGCCCGATTGAAACCATGAAAATGGGTTTATCTGAACATTTGAATGGGATATTGTAATTTTTGTAATGTTCTGAAAGTTGCCCATGGGGTACAACATTTGAAACAGTGTTCTCCTGGTGCACTGTGACATTTACAGCACACGGCATGCTTTAGAAGAGAACTCAGAAACAAGGTTCAACCAAATGAATGCATATCTTTTATTCATCAGCTAACAACTTTAAGAAACAGCACATTGTTGACATATTTAACCCACGTATTTCTAGTCCCACTGTTGTTTTGCAATAAGAGACCATAGCTTCTTCCTTTCAGAGCTGATGCAAGTTTGCATTGAAATGCTGATGATGTGTGTTTATTTACAAATCAGAGATTGACATAGAAAATATTGTTTTATATGAAAATCAAACAAAGCAATCATGAGAATAAGACACTGACTGGACCTCTTCTCTGCACACATACACAGGATAGTTACATTTCAATACAACATGTTTTTTGGATAATCAATTATTACGTATTCTCACGTGACAGAAATCTGCATTTGGTCATTGATTACAAAAAGCTTCAAGAGAACAACATTTTACAAATGTCTGTTATTTACAGTTAAAACTGTGTTCCAGAACACAGCTACCTTTTGCAAAATGTAGAGAAAGACTCATCATGTCAAATTAAATGTTAAAAGACTTGGCTTTTCATCCACTTGCACACATATTTGTTTGCCTTGTTTTAGGTGTTCTTTTATAATTTGTCATATTGGATGTACAGAATTTACCACAGGTTCAAAATCTGCATTTTTTAACTTGAGAACTGAAACCATTAACACAGATTTAACCACTTTTTACATGAAAAAAAACCCCAACAAATATTAAAAGGGTATCTGTCTGTGCATGTTTGTAGGCTTACCGTGTTTTTAACATTAACATCACAGCAATATACTCATTTAAAACAAGAAAATCTTAAATATGTAACTGTCAAAAACCTGTATATTAATGTGTAGATAACTTGTTCTGATGACTTTCCAGTGAGTGGTCGCAGGTCAAGTGACAAAATAATAACAAAATGACTCTGAAAATGTTAAAAGGCAACTAACCGGGCCTGCTTTCTGGATAAAAAAAAAGAAGAAAGAAAGCATGACTAATACTGCAGTGTAATATGTGATGACATGCATACAGGATCCAGATACACCATATCCTCTAATTAGCTGACTTAAGATGACAGGTTAAGTGCATAATACTGCATATGACGTGAGTTTACTCTGTGTATTAAACTCTCAGGGAAAGTCAGATCTCTGGGCTTACACTATTGACCCAGAAATTGTTCACACTGCATAATGGATGATGTGGATTATTTTAGAGCATAGATTATCTGTATACATAAAACCACTCTGCCATTCATTCAACTATTTGTTGTGCTTCTCATCTAACAGCTGAAGCTCTTGAAGACCCTTTGCACATGTTACACTACCCATCACCCCCTCCTTAAAAGAGAGAAACACAGACTGCTAATTGCAGTCAAATTGCCAGATTTCATACAACCCCCAAACAGATGAAACAAACAAAGCCAACTAATGAGACAGTGTTTTCATTCTTATGCAATACACTCAAACAATCGCAGTTTGTCAACCTATAAGCACATGTCATTCAAAACACATGAAGTGCCTCTGAATATTACACTTCAAATAAACACGTATGGGGTGCAACTGCATCATAAATATCATACTTCAGAGTGTTATGAGTGGTAACTGTTGGCTTTTTTGTACGGATTGTCTACATAAACTGTTTATCTATGTATAGTGCAAGATTTTTTCAAACATATGTAACTTTGATAGATGCGGTTATCAAACCTTCATTTATGGCTAAAAGCTTATGATACCATATTGTGCATTTTCAGAAAGTGACATCATTGTTGACCTGTAGGAGTCAATATAGTGCATTTTTTTAGGAAAAGAAAAACACAAGGAAAAGAAATCGTTCTCTGTATAAAAATAGTCATTTAAAATGTATAATATGGACAGATGTTCAGCTTTTATGTGGAGATATAATATAGAATCTTTTTGTATTGCACATCTGCTCAAATGTACTGCAACTGAAACAAATGGTGTGTGTTTTTGAAAACTTATAATTAAAAGGCTAGAAGGGTACAAAAAATAAAAGTATTGTGCTTAAATTTATTTTCTCTGATGGAGAAATTATGGTTTGGTTTTTTTGTGTTAAGATCTCTGGTTGTGATGCAAATACATGAAGTCCTTACTGTACAGTTTCCCAATTCTCAACAATTTGTTTTTAAACCAGAAAATAGCTTTAATTCCTTTTCATGACGTATATGATAAAGATCTGGGTCTAAATCCAATTCTGTTTCATTTGCAATTCATCCAAATGCAGTTGTGATGATGATATTTCAGTTACATTTCTGAGTACAGTTTCAATACATAAATATTTAATTCAATAAAAGTGCAACATGTGTCCACAATCCACAAGTGCAGTGGTTTGGGAGTTGGGGAGGTTCTGTGGGTTCATCACTGACAGTCACAGATTACAGTTTAAGCACTAGGTCAGTTTAGTTGTAGGATGCATGAATTATTACCTCACAAATCTGCAAACAAGACATCAGAGATTTACTGTCCTCATAATCTGTGATTTAAGGTATTACACTGAATTTATTTTCATGACCCTGTGCATTTAACACGATCATCCCAGAGTTGTGCATTCGCGGCGACAAACAACCTCAATAAATCTGTCGTTTTCACTGGAGCACAATTTCCCAAACAGATGTGCAGGCCATGTGTCCTTTTTTTAACACCTACACCCAGGCCTAACTTGCGGAATTAATTCAATTTAGTCTCATGTATAAATTTTGTGTTTGTAGAGACAGAACTGGGAGGCGTAAATATTCAACTGTAACACACATGAACTGTATGTAATTTAAGGTGAAAGCTCTGTCTCACATTATTGTTTGTGAAGCAGCTTCGGGGTGTATTTTATGGCAGGGTGAGTCATAAGAGCCCTGAGTCTCTCTGGTTGCTTGTTGGTATTTACAGATTTAAAACACTGTGTAACACCACAGGGATCAAGGGTTAAGTGATTCTGTACTGAGTACTATTCCCCTTTGATATTCCATCCTGCATGGCATCATCCTAAGAAATGCATATGTAGCTCTAAACGTCTGTTTCTACATGTTTCCTGATTTAAAATGGACACATAACATCAGAGTCTCTTTAAAACTGTGTAAAAGTTGTTCGTTTTTCAAGAACCTCAAGATAATCCGGATCGATGTGGAGCTTTGCTTTCAGTTCCCAGTACTCGCTCCGGTTAGGCTCCACATAAACAGTACTTGGCGCTGCACAATAGAGTATTGTCTGCTGCACCCTGTCTGAGGGCGAGTACTGATGCCTTGCATCAAAGTCTGAGGTAAACTGGCTGGATGAGTGTGCGGTGTGCTTGCATGTGTTGCTGTAGCGTGTGTGCTTGTCAGGCTCCAGTACGTCTCTGTAGTAACACAGATCATCTTGGTGGGGGGAGGAGGGCTTGTTAAGAGGCTCTGGAGTCGCAGCACTGTATTCTGAGCTTATTACATTACTGGCTGCCTCTTCATCTGAGTTACCCAGAAAAGGACCGCTCAACTCGTCGAAGTCCCTCCCCCTCTCCACTGACTTGCTGTCGGTGGGGGGGTGTGCAGTAGTCCTGCATGTGGACTCTGTGGGAGGTGGGATGTACTCATACACATGCCCAGCAGATGTCCTGACTTTGGGAATGGCTCCCTTTTTGTAAAGGCCATACTCCATGTTAAGAGAGCTGATGCAAGCGTTCATGGAGTGATTCTGCTTGTTTTGACTCTTTTTGTGTCTCTTCTTCATCACCACAAACATTCCTGCAGCCACAAACACGGACACAATGAACATGAGCAGAAGGGCCAGAATCATCACAGATAAAGGAATTGCGCTGTAGTGTGTGTCTGAGTCCAAGGATGTTTCTATGGTGATAGTGCTGCCAGGAAAAGATTCTTCTGAGGGTGGGATCATGGAGGCCAGTATATCAGAGTTATTAGGGCAGAAACTAGCCGTCTTAATGTATCTCATATCCTCCCCTGCTAGCTTCTTAGGCGAGCCACAGATGACATTGTTTACAACCGTTCCCGTGCTAAGCTGCTCCAGCCACATCTTCAACTCCAGTATGCTGCAAGAGCAATCCCAGGGATTCTCGAACAGATCCACCTGCACCAGTGCTGTTAGCTGATCGAGGACACCGCTCACCGGCAGATATCTCAGATGGTTGTTGCGAAGATTCAGTCTGGCTAATGTCAGGCCGGTAAACGTTCCCACTGGTAGAGTCTTCAAAAGGTTGTTGTTCAGAAAAAGGAGTTGAAGTCTAGGGACGCTCTGAAAGGTGTCAGAAGCAACCTCTTTGATGACGTTGTATTCTAAATACAGGAACTGCAGGCTCTCTAAACCATAGAACATACCAGCTGTAAGATGGTCAATCAGATTCCCATTCAGGTAAAGTCTTCTGAGATGTGTCAGATCAGCAAACGCTCTGTCGTGTATGCGAGCAATTCGATTGTTACCTAGATGAAGGAGATCTAATCCAGTCGCCTCGATGAAGTCTGATCGGCGCACCACAGGGATGTAGTTTCCTGTTAGGTACATCTTTTTGGGATTGTAAGGTTTCGGATCTAAATCAGAGATATGTTCAATTTTTCGCTCCTGGCAGTTCACATTCAAACCAAGGTCTGAAATCTGAAGATTGCAGGTACAGGCAGTCGGGCAATCTAAAGGCACGGGGGATTTGGTTTGATATGAAACGATCTGGCCGTAATTTTGTGGTTTGTTTGATGGGCTGCGAACAGTTGGTCTTGATTTTAGTTTTCCTGACTGCCGTGGTCCCTTGGTGGGTCTCGATGAGGACCGTGCAATCCCGGATGAGGTTAAGGAAGACGTGACTAAAGATGGCGGTGTCCTATAGTATGCATCGGTGCTCAAATGTGGCAGTGGTTGCATCTCATATTCAGCGATGGCTCTCCTTGGGCATAACTCCTGCTTTGAAACCTCGTCAAGATCCCTCCCATGAAGTCGGAAAGGGAACTCGCAAACCACATCCCCGACCAGGGCCGAGTAAGATATGCTCTCCAGCCAAGTCTTCAGAGCAATCAACTCACAGGAGCAGTTCCATGGGTTCTCCTCCAGCTGCAGCTCCACCACACTGTTCATGTGCTCCAGTAGACCCAAGTAGGGAAGCACTTTAAGCTGATTTCCCCGCAAGTCCAAATGAGTCAATGGTACATACTGGAAAATATTCACAGGCAGAGTGGATACTAAATTGTCATTTAGGATCAAGACCTCCAGTTGTCTAAGTCTGCTGAAGGCGTTTGGCGCCACATGAGTGATAGAATTATAATCAATTTGAAGATACTCCAGACTTTCAAGGCCAAAGAAAAACTCTTCCTTCAAGGCATCGATTTTGTTATTGTTGAGATGCAATCGTTTTAATCCCTGAAGTCCATTAAAAGCTCCTGCTTCCACTTCAGATATGTCGTTATTTCCAAGATGCAGTATTGTAAGTCCTTTGTAGTCGACAAAGTCATTGGCTGACAGCTTTTTCAATCCGTTCCCTGTAAGCAGCAGATGATACTGGGGAAAGAACACTGGGCTTATGTCTGAGACACTTTCAATTCCTCTGTTTTCACAGCTCACTGTCAGTATCCCCTCTCTCTCCTCACAGGCACACAGTCTTTGACAAATCTCTCCATAGCTGCCAAACATCTCCACAGTGCACATTGACGTTGCACTTAGCAGAACATACAAAATCCAAAGATGCATTTTCCTGCAAAATGATGGCCAAGCTCACAGTCCTGCTAAGATATCCTCAATGTCATCTAGAAATAAAAGACACACACAGTGTGATGTCAAACAGGCAGTGAAAGCAACTTCCACACACACACACACAGAGAGAGCTGCAGCCTGCATGAGTCAAAGCTTCATCTGCTGTTACCCAGAGGTAACTTCTGGCTTTGTTGGCTGCTGATGTAAAATGGCTCAAACAAAGCAGGACAGAAAGCAACTCCTTCAAGCTATGTAAATAGCATAAAAGCAAGGTCAAAGCCTGGCATAAGAACAAAACAACGCTCTAAAGCTGCTGGGGATGGGGGGGCATATCACGTTTGTTTAAGACATGAAAAATGCAATTAGACAGTAGTTTGGATTGTAAAGCTATTTAAATGTAAAGATTGTTAGCTGGGGATTGTGCATGTGCACACATTGTCAGACAAAAGACAGCCTGCATTCTGATTAACTCCTCACAAATACATACCTCACGCACATTGATGAAGATGTAGACTCGTTAGGTGTTTCGGCGCGTCTTTCATTTTTAATCCGTGAAAGCAAAATAGGACACAGAATCTATTTTACCCGATCACGTTCACAAACGTCTCTAACGCACCGGAGAGGATGCAGGAAACGCTGATCAATCATAACTGCCAAATGCTTCTCCTTTCAGCCACGCTGTGCCGGAGGAGACACAGCTATTGCCTGGTAACAAAGTTGCTTACTCCCCGTCTCTCTCTCTCTCTCTCTCTCTCTCCCTGCTTGGGCGCTCGCTCTCTCACTCACTCACTCACGCACGTAGGCACGCACGCACTACTCGGCGGTCGGGAGGTTGTCAAGTCATTTCATGCATCAGCTCACTGGAGCATCCTACAGAGATACATCACCCCCAAAAGATGTTGACCCACCCACAGAAACACAACCCCACCCCCGAAATAATAAATAAAAAAATCAATGATTCACAGTGGTAAGATTGCGCAACTCAAGCGGTCTGTTAAACCGCTTATCATGTTATTTACCCTGAGAGAATCTAATAATCTCTCTCCTATGATGTTAGGTAGCTGGGGAGGGAGTGATACAGACTCCACCATGGGTAACAATGAGTCTGTGTTTTGACCTGACCTGAACTCATTACATCTGTGCAACATCACACAGGCTGTGCACTTCTGAATGCATCATCAGTGCTATTTTTAGACATTTCACCTAAAAAAAAAAATAGAGAATAAAAAACTGTTAATCTTGTCATGGTACAATCATGACTTGCATCAAATAAATGATGCAGGTAAACTCTCAAAGTTTTTTTATGATTCAGTCAGGATATCATATTCAGTCAAAATCCAGGTAACTTCAAACCTTGGAGTGAACTGTCATTCATCTAATGCAGCATGTCAGTGCTAATACATCCTGTGCAGTATAAACTTAATAATAATGTCATCCTCTGCTCGAACCCACAAGGAATTTCCCCTGGTAGCTTCATTGTGTATTGATCAACTGCATGAGCAGAATAATATAAAAATGGAAGCTTTTAAAATGGGAGGATATTTACCTCGCTTGGTTCATCACAATGAGGACAGGAGTCATACAGAGTGCATTTCCACCTGATGTTAACGGAAGCCAAACCACCCTGTCATGAGTTCACTGAGGTATAATTAGAGTGAATCATTCGGCTCTGGTTTGAATATGTCCAATCTGAACTGGTACGGCTGGTTGCATACAAAATGTCATTGAGGTTTAGTGAAGGAGCAAAAGAAAAAAAAAAAGGTAAAGCAAAAGACCAGTCATGTCCAATCTCAACCTGATGTGCCATCACTCATGAGGAATCATGTCAAGTATCATCATATACAGCCGTGTCCTCGTGGAGCTCTATCCATCATCCTCTCCACTTGGCTCTTGCTCACATGGGACGAGAGCAGGCACATCAGGGACACTGCCTGTGGCTCACATTAAAGAGTATGAAGGCTGTATTCATGCTGCATGCAATTCATTTGTGCTTCTGTTTCCTCTTGCCTTCAGAGGATTGCGCTGCATATTGAGCCTCAGCATTAGATAAACCCCATCATTACACCTCTTTCTCTGCATGTATTACCATTTATGTGTGTTGCAAATTGTGCAGCTGGTTAAAATCTGATTTTGACCAAAAATAGTTGTCAGCTGCCAGTATCTGAATAAGTTATTTTTTAATTATTAGTTCGACATTCTTCCAGATTTAGTCACAGGAAATGTGCGTGTTTGCATTTAGTGTATGTTGGCACATATGTCTGCATCTCTGCAGGATGATAATCCATGTTAATCTGTGGCCACGATGAGCAGAGGGACCAAGAGGCACACACAGGCGATGATACGAGCCTCATTTAATGTCTCTCCAAGTCTTCCATGACACTGAACATAATCATCACCAACTGGGAGCATGAGGATAGCACACTCACACACACACACACACACACACACACACACACACACACACACACACACACACACACACACACACACACACACGCACCTGAGGAATCAGCAAAACAAAAGACTACAAGAAAATGATGATGACTAACAATTATATGCTCCAAGGTCAGAAATACACAAATTGAGTTGGAGCTGTGCCACAGAGGATGATGGGTAGTGCCTCTGATATATGTTTCTTTGCAGATGGTGCGTCCTCACTTTGTCAACTGTGTCCAGCTGGAGCTTACAAGAACACTCGGCATCCAAGTGAACTGTTCTGCCATAGTCTGGCAGGAACATTGCTGTCAGGGCTCCCGCAAGCCTTTGTTGCATCAGAGGGGATGT
This sequence comes from Labrus mixtus, assembly GCF_963584025.1. NCBI lineage: Eukaryota > Metazoa > Chordata > Actinopteri > Labriformes > Labridae > Labrus > Labrus mixtus. Next base: position 27,664,094 of record NC_083624.1, read on the forward strand.
TACACAGCACACAACAAGACATCACAGAGCCTTTTAAGATACTCATGTTACAACAATATGCATTTTTTTTTTAAGTTTGATCTTTTCATTTATTCTGAAGCTTGGGTTCTGGTAATTATCTGCACACGTTGCCTTTTTATGAATAGAAAAAGAAAATAGTCCTTTAATCATTGTTTCCTTGCTTGTACCTTGTCAAGCCGTTAAAGATGTATTAACAGGCCTGTGCAGAAGTCTCTGTGCTGACAATGAGGAGAAGGTCAGATGAGACTCTGAGCAGTTGCTTTAAAGTATTTAACTGGGTAAAATAACGAGGATGACATTGAAGGCAGTACAGACACACTGCATCATGCATAATCTCCTAAAACGCAGTGTCCACCAGGGAGGTGCAGTGTTTCTCTAACAACTCCAAGATCCCATCTGAACTGGAGGCTCCACTGAACAACAAAAAGAGGTGTTTTATGTCGGGGACTGTATGAGAAACTGTGGTGGGTAGAGGAGAAACAGGAGAGGAAGATCAGGGATGTAAAAAAAAAAAAAAAAAAAGAAGCCACACGAGGAAGACCGAGAACAGGCTGCAGCAGAGGAATGTGAAGGAGTTTGTAGGAGCATGAAAAACATCTTTAGATACAAGAAATCTAACAGAAGGCAGTCTGAGAACATGCCTCCCCAGGTATCGCTGCCCCCCACCCCTAAGGAGGCGTGGGGAGAAAAGATGATGGCCACATTATCAGCCATAACAGAGGACCCCTTACACCCCCCGCATAGCTGCCTGAGTGCTCAGGGCAGCTTCCTCCACAGCAGGCAGCTCCATAAATACAGACGCAGAACAACCCTGTTTTCATCTCTGCTGCCACACGCCTCTACACTGATAATCCCAAGATAATTACATGTAAATGTTCCCACTAGCAGTTGTTGAATCCTTTGTTGTCATCATCCAGCACTATATTCTGCTGTTGACACCTTGTTCTCTTTCAAATGTAAATCTTTACTTATATTCTTTTTATTACACATTGTTTATTTTATGAAGTCTGTTGTAGCATTCATGTGCGCCTCCGATGATTCCACTTCAGGCGTTGGGAAATCATTCTTCCGACATTGCAGAGTTTACATGCTCTAAGTGATAACATGAAACCACCATGGGTGCAAACATAAGGGGGTTGCATTTGATTGCTCAGAACTAATTAAGGCCACTCTATTTGACAGCAACTATTGCTTACAACCTATAATCTTGCTACACATTAATACACATCCATGAATTGAAATACAGTATATCATGACACATTTTTTGACCATTAAATCAACATTTACTTTGGTCTGCCATTTTCCTGTGTAATATGATATCTAGTATGTAAAACTGTACAAATCAGGCACCAAGATAATCTTGACTTTCCGAGTTGCAGTTTCCGCTTGAGGGAGCCCAAATATTAACTTCCCAGTCTGAAACAGATTTTCCAATTCTTCTATAGTGTAAAATAGAGTGTAATATCCACAGACACATTTACCTATTTACTGCTGTGCTATCCCATCTATGTATTGTTTTAATCAAATTATTTATGCAGCACTATGAAGGGCATTATTAAACTATGACTTGAATTTCTTCTTTAAATCGTGATCTGTTTTCTTGATAAAAGATGGCAGATATTGTCACCTTGGCTGATCTTCTTTACCTACAAAGCTTTTCCTGTAATCTGCCATGAGTCCACCAAACTGCACATTCTTCAACCCAACCTGCCCCGACCTCAGACGTTCCTCTAACACCCCCCACCTGACACCCTGAACTGATACTGAACTTTCTGCCAGGCTTATTTCATTTGCCCTTCAGTAGACTTCCCATTGTTACGACTGTCATTTGACCAATTCCAGCTCCTTTCACACCCTCAGCAACCTGCGGGGAAGGATCTCTCTTTGAACAGACGCCTGTGGTTTCTTAAATCTATGTTCCTAAAGTCAAAATGTTAGTAAGAGTTTCTTTGTGCTTCTAAAGGGATACATCAGGAACTGTTGTGAATCTATAAAGCCCATTAAGATATTGATGTAGAATGTTCAGAATCAAATGAATGAAGTAGGTAGGTATATATATATATGTGTCTATACTGTATGTTACATGTTTTTTTCTTTCTGTCACACTGCTTGGGGCTGGGAGAACAGCATTTCATCTTTTTTATGTAAGCAGATACATGAGAAAAATGACAAATAAATGGAATCTTGAAATCTTGAAGTGCAACATGATTCAATATCTTTTCACTTTATTTATAATATAAATTAAGCCCACTGGCAACAACAGTTGCCAAAGAGCATGATCGTCATTTTCCACTCATAACTAAATATCTAAATACTTCATATGCAAAACAGATCAGTATGTGAGTATTCTTAAGAATATAAAGTAGTTTCTATGTATTTCCTGTCACATGACGTTGCGACTCTGATACATTTTACCAATCGCCACGATTACGAACCCTCCCAAGAAAAAGATCATTTTTAAATGTAATGTTTTTTATGTTTACATTTCTACTTAACCATGAAAGTATTTGGAATAACCCAAATAACACAAGTATTACATCAGATATTGTGTTTTTTCTGTTCTTTATAATTTGTCCAAACAGCAGCTATTGTTGTCGTTGGGTTAATGCCTTGTAAGTAACAATGTGAAGAGTGAGTCAGCAAGATTGCCTATATTTTTCTCTTTTTAATGCTAGAATGATGTACCGTGGCTCATATTAATCCAGAGATGTTAGCCCTTTGTAAGGTTGTAAATATGTCCATGTTCATGTCTTTAACCATGCATGTCTTTCTTCCCGGGCTACCCCACAGTGCGAAGCAGCAGTTTCAGTTAGCTGTTGGCTGCTAGCAAACACACCAAGAACGTGGACATGTAACACTTAAAGGTGCTACTACTACTTACATTAGATCATTAAAGGCTGAATATTTGTGATAATGTGATCAGTGACCAACATTAACCCATAGTGTTTTGTAGCCTGCACTAACTACTAGCTAACTATTAGCGCTGAAGTAGCTAATGTCCGCACTGACTGCTTTCAGTGTGTGGTAGAAGGACTGAATTATGACAAATATATGGTTTCACAAAATAGCGCCCCCTGTGACATTGAGAGCTAACTTCTGAGGGTTCTAGGTGTCTATAGGGATAAACAAGGGGGATTAGAGAAAAGGCCCAAATCATTTTCTGCCTTGTTGGAACTTTATAAATTTATCTGGTTTTGTGGTTTTTACATTTCCATTTTATATTGGCTTTAAGATGTTATAATAATAATAATAATGCATTCGATTTTTATAGGGCTTTTCTAAGTACTCACAGATGCTTAACAAAGAGAGAAAGAAATAATGTAAAAGTAGGATGAGAATAGTGTGTTAGTGGTTGTAGGCAATGTTGAAGAGGTTGATGTTGAAGACGGTCACATGAACAAACTTTGTTCCAATATGTTTGTTTAAAAAAATATATTTCACATTTACAAAACGATAGGTCACAAGCCACCTTTTTGATGACAAAATGTCTTCTTCACTTGTTTTAATTAATACAATTGTTTCTCAATAAAGACAACTCCATAGAAAAAAAAACTTTGACTTGTGTGTCTTTTGTTGGACTTTAATTCCCATTTCACTTTTATAGAGCTAGATTCAAAATATGTGCACATTGCCAATTATTCATTTAGGATTTTCCAGAAAAGAGATCACAAAATGGAGTGAATAAATGCAGAACATGTTCATATGGGACTCAATTTATATATGTATGTGCATACAACATTTTTGGCACAGATTTGATAAAGCAAACATACCATTTGATATATTCTTTTTTTGCCAAATCACCTACAGTACAACATTTCTCTGTTTTTTGTTGTTGTCTTTTTTACCTCACTTACTGGCAGTTGTGACACTTTGAGTTCTCTAAATGATTTCCTTCTTTAATAGTAGCCATAATTTCACTTTCTGGAGATCATAATGTTAAACCAGATTTTATAAAGGTCCCCATCAATGCACACACATCAGACTCTCTTTAGGTCTTTGATGTGTCTGGTTATGAGCTGGATGGTAACCTTGTCTTTGGAGTCATTCATTCCTCCCAGTTGGAAACATTTCAGCAAAAAGAAAAAAAAAAGAGACCACTTGGAAATATTTCAGGGACCAGCAATGGTCCAAGACCCCCAGTTTGGATAGCACTACTCATACTGAGGAAGACAATAAGGACCTTTGTTTTTTCTCTTGTTGCTATGGCACCACCTGTTGGTTATAATGATAAATTACAAAGGGAAAGGGGAGATAAAAAAAAAAACAAGGAACAAAGATAAAAGAAAAAGGGAGGAAGGTGATGTTTGGTTACAACACTTGTCTTTATATCCTACAAAATTCAAATTACTGACTTGTTTCTAACACAGCCTTCAGCCGTGCATATGACAAGGACATGGCAGTACGCAAAAAAAAGTCAGCCTCTGCTCACACTGCATCTCTGCGTATTTAGAAACGAACAGGAAGAGATGTACAAGGAAAAATAGACCAGTACATTTAAAATCATTAATCTCCTCTCAAGTCAGGCCAAATGCTTCATGTTTTTACAGAAGCTTAGAAAGTGACAGAAGAAACACTGGCATGTATATTAGCTGTTGTAAGCGGCCGACTTGTGACTGAAGAGGTGAGCTTATATCTGAGGGTGACTCATGCAGGCTTCGGCTTGTTGTGTAGGGTCAACAAGAACTAAGAAACAATTATCACCCACAGCCATGGACAAAATGGAAAAGCTATTGGTTTATCCTAGGCTCTGACAGTTTCATTTCTATTTCATGCAGCAAGAAGCAACCAGAGTGAAATTGCTTGCAGTTACTTCCATTTGCTTCAATTTGATCTTTGACACAAACCATGTGAAGAAAATTTTCTCTCCAACAGCTGCATTTCTTTTTTACATGAAAACTTTAATATTTCATTAAAAAATGTGTTTCTAAAGAAAACTAGTGCATTAAAAAAATCTATTCTGTTGTCTCTGTCTAATCTGAAATTATCTCATTTGATAATCTAGACTAAGGAATATGGAGAATTAGATGTAATTTCACCTCAAACCTCTTGGTGTCACTGTTGACCTGCAAAAGAATCATGTTAGTTTACCTCCAGTCAGGTTTTCTTTGTTCCTTCTTATCACTGTGACACTGGGACATTAAATGTCTCACAGCTGGAGTAAATGTAAAATAAATCCAGGCGGAAAATGTCAAATGAAAAACTCACAAATTCACCGTCAAACCTTCATGTGATTGAATCATCAATGCTTATTTAGATGCTCTGATTTTTCAGGTTAGCAAGGCAGTTCTTGATTGATTTTAACAGCCTGTTTGTTCAATCATAGCACGTTGTAGACTCTATTTAGAGTGCATTTCCCCTTTAAGTCTGTCAAATGCTAGCAGCACAGCTCGATGAAATATTCCCTGCTAATTTGATGATACATCCTGTGCAATCTTGAAAGAAAACAGCAACAAGTTCAATTGCTGGTGCAGGGAAAAAACACGATACATTAGCATTAAGTATTTTAGAAACAAGAAGAATGAAATCATGTAGCCTCTCTCAGCTGACAAGTATCAGCTGAACATGCTGCATGCTCTGGTTGTTGAAATCAGAGTGCTGTCTGAAAGCTATTTACTGTCTTCACAACTCCTGCTCAGGGCTGATGGGAGCAAGATAAAGTCTTGACATGTTCACTAAGGTCAATTGCTGTGAGGTGTCTGTATGTTGCCAGATACCGGGCGGGCTTCCTTCCCCTCTTAATTAAATACTACATTCACCTTATCTCTGTTCCTCGTGCTGACAAGACTCTCCTGCAAAACTAAAGACATCTTTTCTCCGGCTGACAGATCAAATGCTAATGAACAAACAAACCGGGCTGAGATCACCATGAACATTTGAGAACAAACAACGGTTAGCCGTTAGCTCTCTGAGGATCGCAGAAACCGCACTGCTAATCTGATGCAGAAAGATCTCTGCGGGCTTTATCTTTGGCCTGCGATGACTCAAGAGCAGAGGTAATTACCTTGGTCAGAGAGGTCATTGTGGAACATAATGGAAAAGTAACTGTGTGGGGAGTTCAACTTGGTTACATTTAACCAAGCCTGAGCGAGGACACGTAATGAGATTGTAAAAGTAAGAATATGTTGACTGTGATAAAAGAGCGAACAAGGACACCGCCGCAGTTTGGCTTCATTTTCATTCATTTACACTGACCTACATGTGCTGCAAAAAATGTGACAGTTTTGCTATTTTGTCTTTGGAGTAATTGTTTTAAATTAAAATTCTGGCTCACACTGGAGCTACTTTGATTGTGGAGTGTTGCTACCTCTCCCCACAGAAACAGGTTGTTACCGTATTCCCCACAGAGAAGAGGCAAACAGTGGGATTGTAAAAAGTGCGGCAGCAGGGTACTCAAGCTTTATTTAGCTGTGTGCCTTTAATTCTCAGGGGGGACTGGGTGCAACGTTGATTGTTCTCAACCACGGCATTAAAAAAATGGAGGCCTCTGTGATGTTGCCACGGTAACACACATTGTGCTTTTAATGACACCCCTCTGCTCACATCTTTTGGCTGATCATTTGCAGCCATGATAGCATCCTACTCATGCTGATCCTGTGTTAAATAAGTTATGGGGATTGCATGTGTTTGACTCATTTAGCATGCGTTTCATGATGGGAAACATGTTTGTTTACATGTCATAATTAGCCCACAGTGTGTTGTGCAACGCATGTGTCTCTGTGTGTTCAAGAGTTTGTGAGTGTTTGCATGCATGCATGGACATGTGTTTCTGCAGCCTGTTGTGTGTGATGTCCCTGTTCCGCACCAGTTGTGATCATTCAGCTGACCATCACCTCTCTGCCGGCTCCCGGGTGGATTTAGTTATAAAGCAAAAGAAGGAAGAGCAGCGGCTGAGACGACATAAACAGCTTGAGTATTTCTATCACGTTCATCAGACCATCCAGCATCCAAACTGTTATGGAGTTGCTTTCATTTTCAGCTCATATTTGTATAGCCTTAGGCAGTAACCCAGAGTAATACCTAGTGGCAGCCAGTACTCACAACGCTGTACATCACTGACATATTAATGTCTCTACTCAATTAAGGTGAGAGTGCATGTGTGCAAAATGTTATTCCACCTAATAGCCCGGGTTTCTTGCTGCCATTCATAATCAATACTTCATCTGGATATGCATTGAAATACCAACACATGCCGGTGTATTCATTTAGCCCGACTTCTCTGTACGAGATCACACTCTCTGCTGCATACTTAATTGCATATTCAAAGGATGAGGGGATAATAACTTGTGTTTGTGTGCGCTCACACATGTGTCAATGTGTGAGAGTCTGCGAAACGGCGATACAACTCCTCAACGTCTTCCTAAAATAGAGACAAATTTTCATTTTTAACACATTATCACCCTATTAATTCATTTAGAAAATTGGTGCCAGGCACTCTGTTGAATCCGCCGGTCTGTTCACTCGAGCGCTCAGCTCTACAGACTTTATTTATGGTTACCTTGAGGCATCTGTGTGTGTTTGTGCGGTATCTTAAAGACTTCCTACAGCAGGCTGCGGTGGTGTTATGGGGATTCAATAGGCACATATTGCTTCGAGTTCACAGATAATGATTGGAAGTTGGCCTCGGTACACCTCTGCTCAAAGAAAAGGTTTGTGTATCGTTCAAGCTCCTGGAAATGACACGCTGTAGACTTTCTTTTTTACTTCCTTAAACATTGTTCTTTTCAGGGTTTATTTTGACCTGTTGAGAATTCAAAGAGAGAATGTTCCAGCTGGGGGCCCCCTCGTAGGACCCCACATACTTAAAAGGACCATGTATTCACATGCTTGGGGATTATTTAGGGGCCTTGGTTTTTACCAAGACTTCAAAGAAAAATGGGATAATTATTGCACTTACTACCAGAGGGGAAGAGAGAGACTCGAAATGAGCCTGATGGACAAAGAGAGAGCGGATGAGAGGAAGAGGGGGAGAGGGGGAAAGGAAGTAATGAGTGTTATGAACAGACAATAAATCTAACACCGTGCAAATTGAATGGAAACATGCTTCCACAGGAACATCAAGTCTGTGATTATTATCGTCAACTCACTGATGCTGTGATTCTGTCTTATCTTTCCCCCTCATACTGTTAGCTCCTGAAATTGCTGCTAATGTTTCTTTTGCCCCCATACTATGCCGTGCTCAGGCCAGGTAACACAGAGAAACAGCTGGTGCTCACACTGATTAAATTGCAATCGATTGCTGCAAAATGTCAGGAAACGCCAGGGTCCAGTGCCATTTAATGTGCGTCAGATGAGAGCTGAAGGTAAGGGTCTGTGTTATCACTCATATGCCACAGAACGTGAGGATTGACAGGAAAGGGAGGGGTGGGGGTAGGGTGGGTGCCAGGGGTTTAATTGGCGTTAACACTGGTGGTGTAGAGCGGCGGGCGCGGTCTCGGAGGCGATGCCCAGTCAATGCGAGTCAAGAGAAGCACTCAACAGGCTTTGAAGGGAAGCAGTTATATTTACTTACTGAGATGGATTTTGATGTGTGTGTGTGTGTGTGTGTGTGTGTGTGTGTGTGTGTGTGTGTGTGTGTGTGTGTGTGGGGGGGGGGGGGGGGTGGTATTTTATAAAGCCTTACAAGAGTCTGGAGAGGGTTTGGGAGGCTTGAAGTTCAAAAGAAATAAAAACAGAAAACAATATATTGAGCACACACAAATCAGGATCAGTCAACACCGAGGCTCTCCTGAGTCGAGGATTTCCTCAGATGATAAAAAGTGATTTTGTTGACTAATAAAACAGCCGATGATCAATATGCCTGAAAAGTGCTTCTGTTGGATAAAGCGCCACTAGACCCGAGTAAATATAATCATGCAAAATAGCCTCTGTAGATTTAGGACCTATTCATACATGTGAAAAAAACAGTGTGAGGAGGATTCACTGTAAAGAACTAAAAAACAAATAAAGAGAAAAATTATGAAGCAATTCAGCTAAAATATCTTTGCTGACAAAAACCATAAATACTAATTAGTGCAGTAATTGACCAGGGGTGCACCGTCAACCTACCCAGTTTAAGGTTTCAAAGACATGGGAAGATTATTCTTTTGGATTAGTGAAATGGCTTCGCAGGGAGAAAGCCATTAATCAAAACGGCCCCCTCTGGTCAGGGAAAAAAGCTCCATAGAAAATATCTACAACCTTCTCATTTCAGCGCCCAGATTTCTGGCAAAGCTATGAAAGCGCCGTGTCATGAATGACTGGCCCCACTCCAAAGCCATTAATGATGCCATGATTGAACTCTTATTCACAGAACAACCCAAGACACTCCAAATGTCACATCAGGTTTGTCAGCAGAGGTTGTTCTGACAGAGGAAGGTCACACACTCTGTGTCGCTTCTTAACTTTCTCACTTCCTGAGGAACTCTGAAACACACACACACACACACACACACACACACACACACATTCTTACCTCTCTAACCGGGGTACCGTGTCGCCGGTCGCCATGGTAGCCACTTGTCAATCAAACATAGCCAGCCCTAAAAGAATAGCCTCCATGTCTCTCACTCATGTATCATCACAACGACGTGCGCTAAAATAATGTAAAGTGAGACGGCATGTTGTTTTTCTTTCTCCTCGTGCTTTAAGCACATGTTGTTAAACATCAAAGTAGTTTTTCTATGATATGCAAGTTTAACGCCTTTTATTGCCCTGCACGTTCTCGTCACCTTTTGGATTTGTTTTGTTATGTGCTCTTTAGAGTAATGTGTCCCTACAGAGTTAGGGTGCATGAAGATGAAGCTGAAGGCTGGAGGAGTTACACCTTTGTGTTCTGGTCATTATGTTCTTACTAAGTATATTCAGTTAAGTAAACCTGGGTGCAGTAGCTCAGTCTGTAGGGACTTGGGTTGGGAACCAGAGGGTCACTGGTTCAAATCCCGGTGCAGACCAAATATGGAAGTTGGGCTGGTAGCTGGAGAGGTGCTAGATCACCTCCTGAGCACTGCCGAGGTGCCCTTGAGCAAGGCACCAAACTCCCTCCCCACCATCTGCTCAAGAGCGCCCGCTGTGGGCCACTCTGGCTTCTCTCCATTAGTGCATGTTCCTGTTTCTGCATGTGTGTGTATATTTCAGCCTATGTGTGTGTTCATGACTTACAGAGTGTAAAAACTGAAATCTCCCCTTGCAGGGATCAATAAAAAGTAAATCTTAATCTTAAACCCAGAAGGCTTGGTTTCACATGTAACACTTACTAAATTAAACTATTGTAGCTTTAAACAACACATGTGCAGGTTCCTCTAGTAATGAAACTCAAATAATAATGTCAAGTACTCGAGTACTCGTATCCATCCCTATTGGCTTTATCAGAGATTTAACTCTTAATGACACCATCATGTTGAGCAAGACTTAAAATCTGAGATGTAGGCCATTAACAAATAAGGGAAACGTTTACTGAGGCAATAAACCAACTTTGATGTTGTGTAACTTTCCCATCAGGTTTCATAAGGGGAGCCCTTTTGCCACAGGCCCCCCCTCCTGCTGCCTGTTAGAGAGATTGTATTGTCTTCATTTCTGAAACCACAAGTTTACTTCCACTTCTTTTATACAGCCTTGATGATTGATACACTCAATTCCAAACACCACCCTCCTCCTCCACAGCATCAATCTGGAGACAATGAATGTATTTGTCTTGATGACTTCTTGTCATGTTCATATAAATGTCCTGATGATAAGTTACTCTCTATGTTTCAGCCAGTAGTGCTTTCATTCATGTCAAACACTTTCTATTTTCCCAATACCATTTTCTTTTGTATTTCCAATATATACAGTCTAAAAATGTCCCACACTGACGGATAGATAAAATAAAATTCAGTTAGAAGTTGCCACAAAAGTCAGATAATGTATTATCCTTTTGTTTCATTCTGTTTAGGCTGTCTCTCCACAAGGGGAAGGAAATGCAAACCAGATGAAGTGTAGTCCTAATTCATTACACAACAACACAGAGAATCATCATTTGATCATAGATGTAGCTTCATATTATATGTGAAACATGGACTGTTACTGTTTGTATTGTGAGGATTGTGAGGTTGAGAAGCTGCAACAGAGTGGCAAGCGAGGTGGTGTGGGTGGATGAGAGGATGAATTAGGTGTGGGGGAAGGTGTTTTGTGTATTATTTTGCATATTTGTTTGTCAGGTGTATTAACATAATTGTGCTGTTCTGTGTGAATGAAAAGCTCAAAGCTCATCACAAAGGAACATTTCATATCATCCTGCAGCTCTAAACTTGAATTTCTTTCAAGTTCCTGTTTTGATAAAAGTTCAGATTCACTATAATTCTGCACGACACTGTTTGTCAGGAGATACAAGGTTATTACAGAAGGTTTTTTTTTTTCTTCCACTGAAATGGCCAATTTCCCCTTGCACTGCAGAGCTGATTCCTATCAGTTTTCAGCCTGAGAAGGTGAAGTAAGGCAAGAGTTTCAGGGATCACAGCGCTATCTGAGCTATCTGCAGACTGATCGTTTTGAATGCTGACAAAATAATTGCTAATTTTTGGGAAGAGTAAGTGATCAAGTGTTAGTGGAGAGTGCGTGGCTAAAATTGAGCCGAGTCAATTGGATGGAAAAAAAACATTATCATATTACAACTTCTCATAAAAAAAGAGACTGTGTGTGAGGAAATGAATTGTGGAGCCGAGGCCAGTAGAACAAAGGCTAGTGTTGAGAAAAAGAGTGAGACTTCTGCACTCTATGCAAAACTGCCTTAAGATAAAGTTCTAACAGTATCTGTCAGAAGTCAGTAGTGAAACTCTCACAGACTGTAAGGGTCTTCTCTGCTCCCTTTTATTTCCTTCAGCCGGAGAAAAACCGCTCTATCCTGAAAAGAAGGAGATATTACAGTCCCCACAAGTCCTTTCTTCTGCTATATTTTAAAGATGACACTCAATTCAGGTGTCACTTCCAACCATTGTCACTTTGTGCCAAGTTTACTTTTAGCCCTATTATTCCAGCACTGCATTTTTTTTCTCTCCTTCACTTACTATTCCTGTGCTGCACATTTTCCCTTGACCTCATGACGAGTTTCAATCAAGGTCAAAGAGAAGCGTTTATGAAAAAAGGGAGGAAGAAAAATGCAACAAGGTAGCACTTTAGAGTATTCACATCCAGCTCTAATCTCCTTTCTCAAGATGACGGAGGAAAAGGATCACACATGACAGGAAAGTCTTTATAATGGATTGGGAAAAAAAAGGAGAAAAAAAAGATGACGAGAGCCCACGCAATCACTCCACCCTCTGGTGCAAGAACTAAATCCCCAAAGGAAACTCCTCATAAACATTCAGTTTGTTCAAGGCTGCTCAAAATGTGTTCAGCCTCTCATTTATTGTACCTCGGGTGCATATCCAGTGCAGCGCTGTGGTAGCATGTCGACCAATCAAAAAATCCTGGAAACAGGTTTGCTGCCTCTGCCATGGCTGTCATGATTTCCAACCCCTTATGCCTCCCGATTTCATTTAATACAGATAAATGATACATTGAATTAAGTGAATATTAATTTAATTTGATTTGGGTTTAATCAGTGACATGATTTGTTTGTTTGGATCAGCAGGGAGGTTCATAGAGCGGCTGGATTGTGTGGATTTGAACGTCATGCCGGATGGTTACGTTTCATATCCCTCACTAAAGGGAGAAAAAATAAGGGATCAAGGGAATGTAAATGCTCCCTCACCTCATCTAAGCCAGAATGAAACTCCACTTTGGCTGCCATTTTCAGCCACACATGTGGAGTTTTCAGGAAAGGGAAGAGTGAAAAGAACACATTTGCCTTCATAAATTGCATGAAATCCTGCCAGGGATTTGGTGATAAGGATTCTGGGCTTGGAGAGAGCCACACAGTCTGTCAGGGAGGCTTTGGGTTGATGCCGTTAAAACGTGTTTTATCTGCAGTAAAATAAATGACTTTGAGGAGGTAGATGTCTCATAGAGGTTATTACAGTCAGAACAATTAGTCTCATAGTGTGTTTGTTTTTTTTTTCTTTCTGGGTCAGATGCTGCGTCCTTGTTGCAGACAGGCCGCAATGAGAATTGAAATGAGAGTGTATTGGACAGGCGGCATTGCATCAGAGTCTAATGTGGAGTGTACAGTCTGTTCCAGTTAAAAGTATACAGGTTTGAAACGGAGATGCACTTAATTTAAGTTTAGCTGCCTCTGTTTTTTTTGGCTTTGCTCAGGCTTCAGGTAGACAGAAAACAGACCCAGACATGATCCTGCTTTAGAAGCCTGACAACGTAATTATTTCCCCAAAAATGAATATTTGCAAAACTTTAATTGAAGAATGTTGCATTTTACTGTGACAAATTGTGGGGAGGAGAGCAGCCAGATGGACAAGAAGCAGAGCTGTCAGAGATGGATCTCACTGTAGTGGCGCAGCTCTGGGGTCAATATTGCAAACAGTGTTTCGTCTCCAACACAAACAGTTTTGATCCTAGGGCTCCCGCTGATCCAAACATTTACTCATCCAGATTTACTTGCAGTTATTGCCTGAAAAGACAAAGTCGGCCTTCGCCCAGCAGAGTGTGGATGCTGTTGAAAGATGTGTAGAATGATTGATAGCTTAGCATTGACATGACTGTGTGTCAAGCAGCTTTTTGATCATGTTTTATTGCTTTCATGTGGCGCCCCTGCCGACATGTATTTAGCTTTCAGGTCAACTCTGAGACCTTTCTAACCTGTAATCAGCGTAGATGTATCGCCATGCAGAGCTGAGGTTTCTGACTTTAATTATGGACTTTTATTATCATTGTGGGATGAACACAGAGGTCACGGAATCTTTGCAAATTGGCCCTTGCAGTCCCTTCTTTGTTCTCAGCTTAGACTAATGTACTTCATGAGGTCACAGGGAGCAAAGCATCTTTCAATCTCACATTTTACAATTATCTGCATGCAACAGCTCAACAGCCTGTTTAAAGTTGTACAAAAAAAATTGACTCCAATGAGCAGAAAACCCAGAATGAAAGGACGATTATCGTCCATTTATAGAAGCATCCAAAGGCATGCAAGCTTTTACAGAAAAAAAAAAAACCTCATCCATCCTGATCATTTGAGTTTGTCTTTCAGGAGGTACAGTGACGATGAACAGGATTGTGAGGAGAGATATAATACCACTGCATGCAATTAGATTCAGACCCAAGCAAGAGCTGAAAATGGATGATTTCCCAGGGGGTTGTGCTAATCCACTCAAGTGCCATGGCACCTTGTCATGCACTTCTTTAAACAAATTGTATTTTTATCGTGGCGCAAGGTCATGCTATTTACATGCATATCTGTCGCTGCCAAAATTATTAGAGTTGGCATTACTTCTTAAAATATTATAGTCTGTTCTGGGAGGAAATGTACCTTATCGGGCATTCGCAATGGATCCATTGCACATCTATAAATGCACTGTGATTCAGAACAACAGCACCATGGGACATCTGTGTCAAGTCGGTGGGTTTTTAAATTGTATTGTAGTTGATAAATTTGTTTTTTGAGGCGGCCTCATCAAGCAGCTGCTGGGGAAATGAAAACAGAGGCAACACTCAAACACGCTTGTACATCAATTCAAGTGTTTGCAATTGTCATGAACACCATGATAACACTTAGAATGTGTTAAAATAGCTGATAAACTGGATATGTGTATTTAAAGACTTCTTGGTTAATGTATAGAGCCGCTCGTACAGCATCTATAGACAAAACTCTCATTATGAGGCTAAGAGGCTTGGCTTGCTGTGATATTTACCCGTCTCTCTCAGCGTTATGGTTAACCTACTTTTCCTCATTCAAAGAAGGAAGGAGGGAGGCGGGGGGGGGGGGGGGGGGGCAGTAGTTGGCAGCTGCTTTTCATACTTTTATGCCAACAGACTGATCTATCTGTAGGGGGAAAACCAGGATAGGTGGATAAAGATATTCTCTTAACTGCTTTATTCATGATGACAGTGCTTCAATCAAAGTCTCATGAAAACAGTTTAACCTATGTACCGAAACCAAGATTAAAGATTGTCTACGCAGAAAAGAAGGGAGTCAGAATTTCCCAGTCTACCAGTTGATACAACCAGTGAACCTGAAATGTCTATTGCTGTTTGATACCTTCCCTGATTTGTAAGCAGCAGATGTCTGATTCCACCTCATTTTAAGTCACAGTGAGACACATTCAACATTTATTGACCGGTCGGTCTGTGTAATGCAATGATACAAACTGCGGCTTAGTCATCCCTGGCTACCTTAATAAACATTCTTGTTAAAGCGTTTCAATGCAGCAGAAACTGTAGCACGTCAATAGGATGGAAAAATCCATATGTTGCATGTTTAAACAAAAAAAATAATAATAATCCACACATCAAAATAGCCAATTACTGCAAAACAGTGCACTGCTGCAGAAAGCTGTTTGTTATAGAAAATAGTGTTATAGACAGTGGAAGAAACAGGAACTCAGGAGTCATTTGAGTTTCAGAGCTAATTTAGAAGTTGGAAACTTAATAAGAACAGACATATCAATATCATAAATTATTAGTGTGTATTTACCCATAAGAGTACTGAGATATCTACAGAGTGTCTGTGTTTTACATCTTATATGAGACAAACTTAAAACAACTGTGAAGAAGTCTTTAAAAGGTTATGAAACAGTGGTAATATTAAACATTTTTATAACATGCAAAAGCAAATCAGAGCCTATATTTCTGTCTCTGATTAATTTTGGACTGAGAGTTTATTTCAGAGAATACCATGCATAGATGTTCAGCACAGGATAAGAGCAAAGTAAAGAGATAGAAAGGAAAGAGTTCACTAAGGAGATGAACATTGGATGAGCGTGGGCACAAATACCTTAGACAGTTATAGCAGGTATTGATTGGTGGGGCTCTGTATGGCTCATAACGTAACAATAATGTTGGCCTTACTTGAGAGCTATAGCTTGTTGTCAGTCAATTATTACAAAGGTTAAACATTTCAAGGAAACCGTACAGCGTCATAAAGAACATTTCTATTACAGAGGAACCAGATGTTTGAATGGTGCTTCGAACTCCTCCCACAGAAGAGTTGCAAATCTTACAGTGCCAGAAGTTTAGACATAATACATAGGCAAACAGATTAAAAAAAATAGTAATATTTTTTTACATAGAAAACCAGAATGCACATGCTACCCAGATCAAAATCGTCTTGACACTATAGGCACACCACATTGGTTCAAAGGATGGCAACAACTGACACAAAGAGAGAGAGAGAGATAGTGAGAGAGAGCGAGAAAGAGAGAGAGAGAAACCTGCTTTAAATCATCATATATTATGGTTTGTCTGTCTGTATATACTGTACATGTTACATTCAGTAAGGCTCCGGCCTCCCACTTTCAGAGGCTCTGTACAGACATTTACACTTTTTTTAGTGCAGCAGACCTCTGTTGGGTGGACCTTTGCTGGAAATGATGTGAGGTCCCCAAACTGGGTGTACTAATATTCATAAAGGTGTAAATTGACTGACCCTAACAGGTGCAATAAAACTGACAGCAGAGTGAGAGAGATGTCAGCTGAGCACTCGTCTGCACACACCCACACAGTCCTCAGGCGGGCTTTAATCAGCCAGAATGTGAAAGTGAAAACACCTGGGTGGACCAGGGCTGGATAAGCACTTTAAAGTCAGTGCATTTTCTGGCATATTTCCTGTTTTGTGGGTTCTGACAACATTCGTCACAAAGGCAAAAAAAAAAAAAATCACGATCTCAAATCTAAGATATCGGAGTGTTTCTGAGTGCAAAGTAGAGAGTGTCTGCAGAACGACTAAGATGAGTAACAGACTAACCAAATCCCTGTGAATTGTGACTTGAAGATCTACATCCCAAATACATTTCTACAAGTTGATGTGGATAATGACTTCATGTCGGTAAATAGCTGTGCACATGCTTATGCAGGTCACTTCTCTTTTAAGTAATGCAATCTTTAAAAAACACTGACTTACACCGAAAAACACCGCCAACAAAGGCTGTGTTATTACCATCACAATTAACCCACAGTTAATGTTCATCTCTTCTTTTAATGCAATACAAAGTACAAAATGTTAAGCTTAACGTTCAGCTGTACTCAATACACAAGCTTTCTCACACTCTCACCTTTTACTTTCCCTGCACAGCATGGAACAGCTGAACAGTGTGGAGGCCTGTTGTGTCTGAACAGCCCAAGGATGGTGCAAGACACCTAATCGGCCATCCTATTCAACATCTACAGTTTTTTGTCAGACAGACAGGCTGCACACAACACCAACCTGTGTATTGACTGAATAAACTGTCTATTGTTCCATAAAGGCTGGCCATGTTTCTATACTCTCTGTCTCCTGCTGCTGCTTTCTTTCTCTGTCTCACCTTTAAATATTCCATCTCATTTGTGACGGCAGACAAAAGCACTTGAAGGGTGAAGCTTTTTAGATGCAGGACTTTTGAGCATATGACAGAGCGCGTTAGCTTTTCCACTTTATGCAGATATTGGCCCACTTTGTCACTAAAAAGGCGTGCAGAGGACTATTTTTGCTCAATTCAAAGTGTGGAAAGTGTGTCATGACCCAGTAACACATAGTGAAACCTGTGTGAAGTCCTGCCGGATCAGTCCCTCATGCTATATCCCTCTCCTGGCGTGAAACATCAATCATGATTGACAGATTGACGTGCATTTGAACTGCTCCCGGAGGAGAAAGCCATAAGTAACACCTTTTTAACAAGCACTCAAAATAAAACGTCTGTGTAGTCTGGAATTTTTCTGTCAGACGGGGTCAATAAAAGGAGTGTTAATTCCTGTGGGTCTGAATAAAAACTAAATGCAGTCAGCGGTGTCACACGGCTCTGCAGAAGGGAGCAGAACAATGTTTAAAGGACAGTGTTTTTGCTAAAGGCTCCCAGACTGCCCTGTCAAGTCTGTCTAACGGCACAAAGGAAAAATAAATTGTGAAAGTGCCGTTGCACCAACACATGAATATCTTACAGCGCTTCTTGGAATCCAAATTAAGGAAATCATTACCAAATAGTGAAAGATGGCATTTAGATTTATTTGGCTGTCGCTGTGCTCAGTAGAAATTTAACAACACATTTATCAAGTTGGTTAACTGTTTTTTTTCGGAAGGTTTTTTCAGTTCTGTCCTTTGACCAATGTGCTTCTACTTCTGTCATATGGCAGCTCAATTTGCCTTGTGAACAAAACAGTGCCTTCCAGTTCCAACCAGTGTTGCCAGGTCCGCTTGTTATAAGCGACTTTGGGCTTGTTTTTCTGTAAAGTCGCTTGCAAATATCGTCAGTCGCGGGTTGCAGGTTTTTGAGCTTGTTTTCTAAAGTGCAGTTGCTTGTTTGGGCTTGCTTTGCTCCCTGTATGAACCACTGATTCTCTCCCAACTCTCCACAATAAAGCGAAAAACTACATTATGCACAACTACATCTGACAGAGCGACAGAGCGACAATGCCCGCGAATAAGGGAAATATGGAAAAAAATACAATAAACAGTGGGAGAAAGAGATCTGACCTTAATACAGCATGCTGATGATGCTGGCACCCAAAAGCACACAAAAAATGTCAACAAAATCCATGATGCTTACGGACATCGATTTCACTGTTTTCAAATCAAAATGAGACAATACATATATATATATATATATATATATATATATGTATACTGCTATCAAGTGGCCTCTCTTTTACACTATGTGGTAGGTTAGGTCACCTGTTGGGCTTCATTTAATTTTTATGAGGAGCCAGGTCGCTTGTTTTGGGCTTGTTTCCATAGAGCTTTGGATAAAAGCGTCTGCTAAGTGAATTGTAGAATTGTAGAGCTGGTTGCTTGTTTCTCTCGCGAGATCTGGCAACACTGGTTCCAACATTCCAACAAGAGGCAAGATTAAAACCAACAACAAAGACATACCATATTGCATAAAGGCTTTATTTCTGTTCAACACAATGCTCTGTTATAGCAGCCTAACTTAAATAAGTGTTGGTAACATCAGCCATGGTGTGTAGAATAGACTTACATTTTGTTACAATCTTATTTGCTTTTAATATCAATTAAACCTCTGTAACCTAGAATATAGGCTATCCAAGCTACCTCTATGTACTGTTGTCTAAAACTACGTTTTTCAAAAATAGTTCACTAATAAATAATATAATAGTTTGACATTTTAGAAATGGCATCTTGCTGATGCTTAAAATGCGAAGATGCTAATTTAAAGCTAAAGCCAGCAGCCAGTTAGCTTTGTTAGCTAAAACACTGGAAACACAAACAGCTAGCCCTGTTTTCACATAACCTGACTGCCACAACAAGGCATTAAAGAGCCCATATTTTGCCCTTTTTGGGGTTCGTATATTTAATCTATGTCTCTACTTTTGTACGTTCACAATAGATAAAGTTCTAAAAAAGTGTCTGTTTTCATGTACTGCTCCTCCTTGCTCCCTCTACGCTCTGAGTCCGTCAGCTACACTCTGCTGAGCCCACACTGTTAGACCCCACGTGGGCCAAGTCTGCTCTGATTGGTCTGCCGATCTGCTCTGTCGTTATTGGTCAGTTGCTCAGCACGCTTCTCGGAAATTTCAACATGAGCTGCTGGGCTTGCCACATCGAGCCAATGGGCTTAGATCAGTGATCTCACACTGACAATGACGTCGGACTGACACATTTTTATCGAGGGGGGCTAGAACCGAGCGTTACATGCAGCTAATGCTACAGCTAACAGGAGGACGTAGGAGAAGCCGCATTTCCGCGGACTTTGAATTTTTGCACATAGATGTGCCTAAACATGCACAGGACACTTGGAAAACACACTAAAGAGCATATAAAACCAGAAAAAGAAGAATATGGGACCTTTAAGACACTTTTATTTGTATTTGAATGAAAGACGTAAAGTATGTTTTGTTAATAAGTGAGTATGAGAGAAACTTTAGGAAAAGTGTTACCTCTCCTCAATGACATTCTTTGTGTAAAGCTAAGCTAGTACAAGGCCGCTTGAGGCTTCATGCCCATTTAGCTAACATTCAGACATAAGAGTGGTAGCAGAGACATTTGATTCAGTGGACAAAACATTTCTGCTGCTAATAAAACTCAGAAATGTTTTCTTTTTGGCAAGGCTGCACTGTTCATTTGAAAGCCTGTTTTAAATTGTTATGAATTGTGAGTTTCCCTTGTTGTGTTGTTTAACTTGTCTTTTTATGTGTCTTTCTGGTAGAATAAAGGTAAAAATGTGTAGAAAAATTAGTCTTGATATAACTCCTTAAAGTGTAAAAGTATTTTTTTTAATAATGATACAAAAGTGTTTAATTGGTAAATTAATATTCAAAATGAATTTGGATCATGTCACTGAATAACTTGAAGCGATATCTTATGTGAAAAGAAAACATCACACAATGTTCACACCAATTTGTCTTTCTAAAACACTTTAAACTAATTTAAAATGAATGAAAGTTAAAGTGAATAACTGAACGAATTAAGTCGCACAGTTTATGCTACAAAGTGATTCTCTAAGTGTCAGCTCTTTAACATTACATTCAGAGGCATCACATTTACATTACCTAATTGGGTGCTGTTTAAGCTTTTAATGTGCAAGTTTGTTTTCTGTTCTTAAAACAAATATGCAAATAAACCTAGAAGCCGCATTTTAATATTGCTGCCCTTAAGGCATGCATGCTGTGTTCAATGACATCGCTCGGTTCAAATGAAAACTGCACTCTCAATATTGTTTGTGTGTTGTGTTCACTATTGTTTCCCCACCAACAGTTCTCAGCCAAGTGGAACCATCTCTTATAGCATTTGGTGGAGGTGGAAGACAAGCTCTTAATCGGCTGTGTTATTGAATTATTGAATTAAAAGCTTAAGTACTCAGGGTGAGCATGTCAATTTTTCACAACTGAATGGTACACTGCTCATTCCATTTTCATCTGAATAGATCATTTGTGTATGTAAAATGGAGAAGAATGGAGGTATTACACAGATCAGTTTCATTGTCTGTAATTCCCTTTCAGTATGACTGTAATCATTTTGAGAGACAAGTCATATTCATCTAACACTGCATGCTAGTCCTTAATCTGCATTCAGCTCCCCTCCACAACATAGCACTTTTTTGTCAAACAGCAGTACAGTAGTAGTGTTAATTAAGAAAGGGTTTGCATCAAAGCAAATTTTGCATAACGATTGCAGAAGTTTAACCTGTTTTACATCGCTGAGATAGAAAACAATCATACAGTGTTAAAAAAAAAAAATGGCGGAGTAAGTGTCGCAGCAAATGGTTCAACCCGTTTCTACTTGACATTCTGCTCACCTGTCTTCATCCCCCATGTTCAGAAACCCTGGGACTGATACAGATAAAATGATGTGTTGTTTCTGTCTGTATTTCAATGGGATGAGTTGCTGTGACCCACGCAATCTCCCTCTCAAAGAGTATTTCAACTTATGCAGATGAGCTCATCAGAGCTGCCTGCTGAGATGAGACATCTAGGTCTGGAATTGTGTCAATACCAGCACCAAAACAAATGCAAATCAAAATCCAAATTAATGTGTTTTCCCCGAGGAGAAACGGAGTCGTACTTATAGTCAGCTCTCAGTAGATGACAGGGTTCTGTTATCCAGTGCGCATGAAAAACAAGGCGTTCTCAAACCGCTCACCGAGCTGGGGTACAAAAGTCAGTGTCTCCAGATGGAAAAACTAAACTAAACTAAGCAAAGAGAAACAGGAGACTTTCTTTTTTTGATTGTTTTACAGATGAAGGACAGAACGGATTTCTACATGTGCAAGATCCCATAGTTTAGTGATCTATCTCTGTAAACATACACCCCTGTTTAATATTTTCTCATAGACAGTGTCAAGCCGATGTAGCAGACAGGCTTTGAGATTTTTGAAGTGTTACTACGGTCACAGCGTCACAGCAACATTTGTGTCCCTGTTTTCTGCTTGAAAGGAGAAGAAGCAGCCTTGTCTCAATAGAAAAGTGATAATGTTTGGAAAGAAATATAAAAATAGATGTATTGCAGCGGTAAAGCCCTTAATGTCTGTGGACCATGGCCTTCTGTCCTTACACCTACCCTTTCTGCATTTGAATGACCAGTAAACACTGCACACTGCATATAAAGTGGAGATTTGCACATACACTTCTCTAAATCTCGTTAGGACTTGAGAAAATGATGTACATTTTTGCCCCTCTGTGAATAAGCCGATGAAATGCTCTGTATTGAACACAAACATCTTCTAACCTTGAAATCTTCTCAGTGAGGATACAGTATTTTTTATCCGTTATATTATTCCCTTTCTTGCATTTATTTGTGATAACCTTTAATGCACTGTTTGTTCAATCATTTGCTGCTCCAGTGACCCACTTACCCCCCCCCCGCAGGGATCATTAAAATTCAATTTTAACTAATCAAAGAATTCAGTAGCAAAAGTCTTTGCTTGTTGCAGCTGAGTGTTGACTTCCCTTCTTGTTCGATCCTTGTCTTGCCATTTGTTGGACACGTTCATGAATATACTACAGTCACAAGTCGACATGAACTGACAGACGCTGTGATGACTTTGATTTGAGGATGAGCATGAGTTATTTATAATATATGTAAGCATTGAGCAGAAGAAGCCATCTCGTGCTGGGTGCACTAACACACAGTGCCTGATTTTATTGGAGTTTTAAATAGAAATAGCTGTGTAAAATGTGGATTGTGACTTGTTTCTGACGTTCCCCTAAGTAGGATCTAGACTACTGCTAGATAACATGTGCTGGTATATAGTTTACAGCTAACGTTGGCACATATGATGAGTCGCTATTGGCTTCTGTCATCAACATGTAAAAAGCACCTTGTAGACATTAATGCACTTCTCTCACATAAACATTTGACAGCTAGAGCTGCAGTTGTCACCACTCAAAAATAATTGCCTTCCATGAGCACAGTGTATACAAATTTAATAAAATACACAACAAGTACAGTAGCTCACATTCACGTGTAAGCTCAGCTTATTTTCACATAAACTGCAGAGAGGACGACAATAAAATTACAAATACATTCTTAAAAAAACTGTTTTTAGAGGAACCTTCAATGGTTTTTATGAAAAGGGACATTCCCTGTTGCACCACCATTAACAGTTCATAAGACACTTCACTTTTTGTATTTAACGTCACTGATATGTATTTCAGTTGCTTGTGATATTCAAAGAGATGTTCCTTATACACTAAATGGAGACAGAGAGCTTCACTGTACAAAAGCAGACGGGACTCATAGCTTAACAGTAGCAATTTCTTCAACAGCCTCACAAAATTGGAGCTTGAAATGTGTAAAATACAGACATCTAAATTGACAGGTACAGTACACCATGGAAACACTTGAAGTCAGGTAAGCATTGATTTTCCCCCCAAACCTTCACAGCAGTCAAGGACACATATTTCACCGAAACACAACAAGTCACAAACGGAAAACAAAAACAAAAACAAATTAAGAAACAGACAAAGCAGATGGTTTTTGGTTATACAATGCGTGTCTGAAATACCTCTCTGGGTGAAAGGAAATGACCTCCTGGTCATTAATCTGTGATATCATCATCACACCACTGGCAGGTGAGAGTAAGCGGGGGATCATGTGACCTGTCAGTTGCCAGAGTCCCGTGGGTCAAGGGCACAATCTGACCCCCCACACTCCTGGCTGATGACGGAGCTGTGAATGAGGCTGCTTGACAGAGACTTAGGCCTGAGCTCACAGGTCAAGTAGGAGGGCTCCTCCAATTCAGTGTGCAGCGGGGAGCACTGACCATCTGGAGGGCCATAGGCACTGCTGTCTGAGCCCCCCTCCCTCTCCTCTTTGAACTCTTGGCTGGCCAAGTCCAGGGGCAAACTACTCTTGGTGGGACTACTGGATGCAGATGGACTTTCCTGTAGCGGTGGGCTCAGCGCACGCTGCGATTTTAAGTAAGGTTTGACATTGGCCACGAGGATTGTACTGTCCCGCTGCTCCTTTCCAAACGTGCTGAGGGTTTTTCTGCTGCTGCAGCTGATGGTGCCATAAATCTCTGTCTCTACCATGGCATCCATTCCCACAGGGATGAAAAGGTTGGTACGATTATCGGCGCTGTCTGCTTGGCTTCCTACCCGTAACTTTGGCATCCAGCATCTGTCAGAGTGTCCCAGTGCACGACATTCATCGGTGCAGTGGACTGATTTGTCTTGCTCTGCAAAAAAGAGTTAAACAGTTGTTATTGGACCCTGCTGGCATTAGAATAAACAGCCCAGAAGAGAATGTAGATGAGGAATGAACAAGAAGAATGAAACACTTCAACAAACAAAACATTCAAGTAGTATTCTTAAGAATCCTACAAATAACTGATCTTCTCTGATAGATGTTCTTAAGTACGATTCACTAATATATTCAAGACCAAATCAGAGCCAGCTGCTCTTTCCCTCTTTTTACAATCTGAAAGAACATCACACAAACACTAGTACAGCCATAACTGTTCATTTTGCCTTTTTGCTGTTCACCTTATAGAGCTGATGAGTAATTAATCCTATCTATGAAATTAAACAGTTTCCCTCTGTCACCCTCCATAACCTGTGTAGGTGTTTCCTGGAAGATATCATCTGGTGCAGAGGAAGGGATGTGTTTTTACATTTCCAGCAGTAGCACTTTGGGTGGAACACACAGGGAAACATCTGTGGGATTTGAACGTCATATTCATCCTTTTTGATTACAAAACTGTTGTTACATTGTCAATAAGGATGACAACTTAATTTTCTGTATATTTTATGAACATGTGTGAATTTGGGATAATGTAAAAATGTCTAAACACAACTATAAGGCATCTGGAAAGTTAAGAATCAAGGTGTCATTGAATTGTGGAACCAATCAGTAGCACAAACAATCATTAGTTTGACCTTCAGTCATTTCTCTAATCACTCTGAAGCACTCTTGTTTGGTGTGCTCTCAGCTGCTTATTTACATTTGCGGTCCACTTTGCTTTCCACTTTTCATTTGTGGGTATATATTGTGACCTGCCCTGGCCACAACAGGCCCTTGTTTACTGTAATCAGTCGTCTGCTGTTTCACCTTGCGGGAAACAGCAGACGACTGATTACAGTAAACTTTGAGATGTGGAAACACAAGAGAGTTAAACATTAGCAAAGGGATATGATTCTTTAAAGGCAGGGTTGGTCATTTTCTAAAACTAGCATGACATCCTCCCCTCTGTGCTCCCTCAAAAGCCACGCCCCTCAGCTCATGCTTTGAGTGTGGGCTAGTGAACATAAGTGGTAGAGAACAAGCAGGGAGACGTGATTGGTTCATCAGGTTGGTACCTCGTACAGACATTGGTCAAAGTTTTTAAATGCTTACAACTGAAACAGATAACAGATTTTCTTCGTTCCTTTTCAGAGAACATGAGTTATTAATTTCTGTCAGGACCTAAAGACAATTTCAACCAAAATCTTACCTGAACTAAAGCCCATATTGTTTAGGTTAGAGACAAGGGCGATTGTGTATGTCATCTGATGCAATAAAAACCTGCATCCTTTTCTTCTCTTCACAGCATATTGTTGACCGACGTAGTTCACTGATTATTTCACGACTGAATCTGCATTTTTGTCAGTTGATGTTGAACACTGAGCCAAACGCCACAGGACTGAACAACATGTGCGAGTGAGTGTGTATTAGTGTCACTCTCAAAAAGTGGAGCAATGCATAAGTATCTATCTTTACACCCTTACTCAGTCTTTTACATTTCACACCACATCCACCCTGGACATGAAGTAAGCACACAGGGAGCGACACATAGAATGGGACAATTTCCATGGTGTTATGATGCAGAAGGTTTCCTTTTTTTCATGTAGCCATTACGCTCCGCTAACAAAATTAATTTGACACTGATGCATGCAGTGTATTTTGCATGCAGTGGCATGAAGGGAAATGTCAAACATGTCCTTATAAATTGGGGGTAAATGACAGTTTTCCTTCATTATTCATGTTATACATGAAAGCCAAGCAGCAATGTCATTTGTTAAAGTATAAATTTAATCTTCCTGATGTTCTGACAACTGATTTAACTTTAATATAGCAAATATGTTTTCCTTGCTGCCACTGCCTCGGGGTCCTAATGTAATCCTTTACAATAGAAATATAAACACATGGAAATAAGGCTCCCAGAATGAGTCAGAATTTGGCAATTTTTTTGACAAAAATCACCAAATAGAAGAAATGAAAGAGTGAGCTGGAAAACCAGACCAAAACATAAAGACAACACACAAATTTCTCCTTCCATGAAGGCCTATCTGTTTACCATGACAGTAACATATTCAAAGACAATCTCACATCTCAACACAATCATCCTCTTCTCTCATAAATCAGCCAAAAACACCAAGCTAAACATTAAACCTGTTGTTTCTCTAAATAAACAATCTACTGTATTTCACCCAATCAAAACACAGAACTAAACTCAGCTAATCAACTCTCATAACTTCGGTCTATTAATAAGGCTTCCCTATTAGCTCACAAGCCGTTCAGTGATATCAAAGAGTGACTAGCTGTGAATGAGGCACTTGATCTCGTTTTGAAACTTGGCCCTGATGAGGATGAGAATATTAGCCTGGAACAAGGGGAAGCTCCACGAGACGTGATTCTTTCCTAGAAGAGAAGGGGAGATCCTCCTGTTCAAAGGAACAGAACCTTCTTCAGCGCTCACCAGCCTCGGCAAGTTTGCTGGAGGATGCACGAATCCAAGGGGGAGGTTAAAACAAAAGAAGAAGGAAAAAAAACAAGATACCGTCTCTGCTCCTCAGCCCCACAGACATTTGAAGAAGTACAACACAAGCAAGGCAAGTACACACAGCCACTATCACACAGTGCTGCTCCAATCCATGAACACCCACCAAAACACCCCCCCCCACACACACACACACACACATCTTCCTACTTAGGTGAAATGGAAGTGTTAATTATTCCTTGACTGGATGCAGAGATACCACGTCCACAGTGCTGTTCATTTTATTTCCCAACTGTTGCAGATTTAATAAAGCATTCTCACATTAAAGGCAGAGAAGTCGGACTTTCTTTAAAAACAATTCATTCGCACAAAAATAATCCCTCATGATCATCACTTCTGACCTTCGAAAAGTAGAACTTTTTTTTACCTGCCCTCTAACTTTATTATCTTATTTTTCTGTGTTTGGGACATTCTGGGTGGCAAACTTTGGGCCAAAGCCGGGTGTGAGGACAGGACTCTATAAAGAAACATAGCAACTCTGTACCAGATCGTTAGCATGTGTCCAAGAGGAAGCTACTGGTGTCACTGAGGAGGGGAGGGGGTGCCAACTTTTGCTTTTTTGGGCTAAAACATGTGCAAAATTGGCCAAATATTATTATTTTTTAAATTCAGTTATCTGCTCAGCATCTCATTCCTACAAATGTGTGCTCCAAGTCATTACTTAGTCTTCATCTAGAGTCCTTGCTCTATTTTAGACAGTTTGAAACAGGTATCTGTTCAGCACTTTGGTCAACAGTGGTTCTTTTATATGTTCTATATAAATACACGTTGATTTCACTTGTTTTTGATTGCCTATTCTCTTTATTTGCATTTATATTGGATCATTTGTAAACTTCAGATATTTCCTTTTGTAATTTGTGCCAGTCATTTCTTAATATTTTTTGTATCATCTGTGTTTTTAAGTCACACTATTGGCCAGGTTTCCCATGAAAAAGAGGTTAATTTGAAATTTCTATTCTGTTTGTAAACTCACTCAACCTTGGTTTAATGGTTTGAAACTGAATAAGAGTGTAATAATTATTTGATCTTTCATTCAGGCAGTCCAGGTGCCACGTACCCAACAAAAATCACAAGTTTTAAGTATTAAAATCTGTTGTAGCAGTACAGTCTTTTTTTAAATAACTGATTTGTTACTAACGTCAGCACTTTGTTTTTCAGTGTCATAAACGTTGCCTGTTCCCATGTCCACAGAGGTTTACACGGGCAACTTTAAGCTTGATTTCTGACACAAATGTAATTTCTTAGCTTCATACTTTGATATTCCCCCCTGTCATATTGCATATTGTGCGCAGTACTAATGTTACATTCAAAGCACAAACCGTTCTAGTGCTGTCTTAGCGAGGACTAAGTTCAAGAGAAAAAATACACATTTGGGTCCAACATGCATTTTACATCAAAAGGCACAACTAAATGATGGATTTGATTTGGCAAAACCCCAACACAGATCTTGCGTATTATATGTTCTATAAGCTTTGAAGCATCTACACCCAAAGATTTCAGTTCTGGCTTGTGAATTTTTTGTTACTCTGTCGTTCTGCTGGCGCATTACAGGAAAGACAAGGATACATGAGGCCACAACAATAAGCATAAGCAGGGAGAAGCAGGAAGATGCTGAATTCATTTCCATGGTACCTTTTACTGCGGAGAAGGTAGCAGAAGACACTAATGCAAAGGGATGTATGTGCTTAGAAGGTTCAGCGAAAACACAGACAGGTATTTTTGTCCTTGTCCTTTTTTCTCTTCGTATGAATCAGAAGCCATTTAAGGATCATGTCTGCATGTTTTTTTTTTTCTGTAACGTTTAATACTTAAAT
This sequence comes from Labrus mixtus, assembly GCF_963584025.1. Taxonomy (NCBI): domain Eukaryota; kingdom Metazoa; phylum Chordata; class Actinopteri; order Labriformes; family Labridae; genus Labrus; species Labrus mixtus. The sequence goes on from NC_083624.1 coordinate 27,692,679, forward strand.
CTTACAAGAAAGGCATTTTTTTTCCTTTTTTCTCTCACAATCACACCTTGATGATAAAAACTACAGTATTTCTACAATGAGTGAAAACCAGTTAGAATCAAATGAAGGTACCACATTGCTTTAAGTCGCTTTATGATTTATATATTATTTGAAAAATCAAGATGCATGGGGAGGCGTAGGAGGAAGTAAGGGTGCTTTCATCTATTGTGTCTGCCATTGCCTTCCATTTCCATTTCATCACTGAATGAAAACTGCTAAATAATAGCTCTAAAATTACAGTTATACAATGGCTTCATATAGTCCACTGCATTTACATAGTCACATAATAGAATCATGACAAAGTGACAAAGTAGCTGTGATCTTATGGTCATCTGTGAAAAAAACAAAGAGACTGTCTGTCCATTATAAATAGAACCAGAGAAAGCCTAGCAACATACCCACCGTGCATCTGGTGTCTGTGAGAGCCAATAAATATTCAGTGTGCATGATAGTGGAAGCTGCACAGGTGCATATATTACCTGTATCAAAGCAGCCGGGAGACTAGAGGGATGGTAAAGGTAAAGACATAAAAGCATTACTACTTAACCCACAAGCTTTTTTGTTGGTGCATTTGGAACAGAAAATTCTGTGGTGGCTCCATTTTGGATAATATCGCTATCGTGTCAGAATCTGCAAAACACTGGCTTTGTTGTTCACTAAATGTACCTGTGTGTGTGTGTGTGTTTGTGTGTGTGTGTGTTTGTGTGTGTGTGAGAGAGCGTGAGAGAGAGGGAGAGAGCAGTGTGTGGGTTGGCGGGTGGTGTTCTGTGTGATCAGGTCTAAGTCTTTGTGCATAATGCAGATCTTTCATCTTGTAGTGAGCAGACAGTGACATCATTAAAGTTCAACTGACCAACCCTGAGAGAGAAAATCGTGAATGTAACTCATTTTGATATTTAACTTCATTTCCCACATGCAAACAGGAAACGCATTAGCAAAAAAAATATTAATGTTAAAAGTATGCCCTCACGTCTTTGCATTTCTGTTATCTTATGAATGCAGGTCTATAAATTAACTGACATTCCTGTCAAAGCGAGCACCAGCAGTGCACATGTAAATATTCTGTCTTGCATGTACAAAACATTGCCTTCAATATCCGTCCATTTGATTGGCCTTAGAACTTCCCCTGAATCAAATTCAAGAAATGTGCTGCAAAAGAAAAAAAAAATGTGATTGAATTTACACCTCCCACAGAGTCAAGTTTGGTCTGCCATAATTTCTCATAGCACACTGAAGCACAAACACACACACAGCAACACACAAAAGTGAGATGGATAGAGAGGGAGAGAGATTCGCACATCCTACTGGCAGACGTGAGAGTGTTTCCATCTCTGCCCTCCTGAGCATGCCTCAAACAAACAGTTCAGAGCAATGTAAATGGTGTGGAAAGTGCTGCATAGGGACCTTATGACCAGAGACATTCTCCTCCAAAGCTCACACAAAGAAACGAGAAACATCACCACTCCACTCAAGGCCCCTATTGTCTTTGATCTAACAAGAGAGACTAGCTTTCATATTTTCAGTTTATGTCCACAATAGCTAAATATATCAGCTCCTATCAGGTCAGCCAGGTTGAACAGACTGACAATCATCTATGATTACACTCCTGGCAGTGCACATCGTTTCAGATTTGTGAAATAAAATTTAAAATTTCTATTTTCAGTTGTAAAGCAAAAGCTGCTCTGAAAACAGTGTAACCACGGCAAAACCGATAATAACTGAGAAAACCTTTCCCAGCTAAAGGTGGAAACAGTCTGTCATGTTGAACCAGAAATACCTGTCATTTTGCACCGCAAGTGTCTATCATGCTTTTCTTGTCTCTGTCGTTTTATGCAAGACATGCATGCAGTGAATCTGTGTTCAAATAATGACGTGATCAAAAGAGACACAGACTGGGGTGCACTTTGCCATGCATATGAGTTTGTTTGATGGCAAAGTCAGACAGAAGATGTTTGAACATTTTACCTTCAGCCAATGGGCTCTTTTATCCTTTTAAACTACCATCTACCTTCCACTCTGGTGAATTTATGTCATCTTTGCAACACAGCTCAGGCTGTCTGCAATGTAAAGCGCTGCAAAATAACGCCACTTTCTTGTAATAGCAGGGTGATTTTACAGGTTCCATGTTTGTCTGTTTTTGCTATAACTAAATGCTGGTGGACCTTTTCTTAATACCAGTGAGCAGTGTGCATGTTTTCAGTCCGTGTTGTATGAAAAATGTCTGGTACAAGAATCAGATGTAGGCATCTTCAAGATGTCATGAAAAGAGGGCTTCCACTCACCCTGCTCAAAAGGCTGGCCATTAACTGCTGTTGCTTTCATCTTGAGGGCCTCCCTTGCAGACGTGTCGCAGTGTGAGCCTTTATTAGTATCCTGGTCACTATCAGCCTGGTCACTATCACCATGGCCACTGTCTCGGAGGCTTGCTCGTTCTGCATCCTTAAATGTTGAGCTGCAGCAGAATAGAAGGAAGGGGGGTAACATGACTTGCCATTACCTCTGCGTGAGCGCTCCTGTTTGATAGCCACAGTCAGCTGCCTTGATACAAAGATGAAGAAGCTAAATGCACTGGTCAGGAAGCTTTTGGAGAGAAGCTCTTACCTTTGAACAAATGGCTGCCTGCTGCCAGCATAATTGGGTTCCGAGGGGAAATTTTCCGTCTAGAAAATGAAAGGAAAATTACATTTTGCATTGTTAAAATTGTCATTCTATGTTCAACATTTAGCTTGAGTCACATATGATTCACAGGAACAGGAAGATAAATGTTCTGACGACCTTTATTATAGCACCTGAAAGATTCCTACACCTGCCAGTGATAACTGCATGATAAGAGCAAATCTCCATTGTGACCATATGCGCCTCCTTGGCAAGGCAAAGGAGAAAAGCATTAGCCACTGTCATCAGCTTCCTTTTTCCCCTATCTTGAGAATAATGTGTGTTTGTGTTGATCACACCCACACACCCTAGTGACTGGTGACAGTGCCAGGCCTTGTCATCTGTGTTATCATCTCCAAATGAGACTGTCTGTGCGACTGTCCTATTTATTTACATCGTTTACAACAGATAATTCTGCCGTGTTAAACAGCACTACAAGCCCATGCTGTCAAATTAGCATGTTAGCTGGCGCGTGTATAAAACCCTGCTATCTCTACTAGGCAAGGCTGGACCCTATTAATGGCCTTATCGTGCCAACTTTTGGATGCGGATGGGTGGATCTGGCCCATATTTGTGGGGAGCGAGAAATGCAATTGTGAGGTTATGCTGTGTGCATCTAGCTGTCTGGTGCACATTGGTTCAGTAATGTGATCGGACAAGCTGCTCAAACACCTGTCCAATCCCACATTTCAGGCAGGGTTTTGTTTTCACTCTATAGCAGTGGATCTGGCAGGGTCACAGCAGCCTTGTTCAAGACTCACACTGTTTGCATGTCTAACTGTGAGGACTTTCTCATTATGCACACCACCTGTACCATTTTGCAAAAAAGGAACACTTACTATGGAACATTTTCCAAAAGGATTTTAGTTCCTCAAATGCAGAGAGAAGAAGCTAATACCATTAAAACAAATGAGTGCATTTTAATACCAAGATCCCATATCATGAGGAGAATATTTCACAGTGTCATAACAGGGAAGGAATAAGTGATAATGATTATGTCTGCCCACAGAGACAGACTTTCTCTTTTCAGTAGATTACTTTGCCTTTGTCAGATTTGTATGGTAAAGCAGCGGGTGCAGATAAGCCAGAATAAAGGGCAGATAACGAATACAGTGCAGCATCCTCCTTACCTGTATCACTGACATCCTATTCGCTGGAGTGTCTGTGCTAAGCCCGGCAAAGCTGGAGTGGCAGCCTGCCCTGGGGACTGTCAGGCTGTTTGGGGTGGTTTTCAGGTACATGACCTCTGACCTGGGCAGCGTGAGTGGTAGAGGACTCTGGTAGTCAAAACATATTGGTGATGTGATGAGCGAAGGGCTGCTCACCACGTTCATCCGGCTGGCAGAATCTCTCTCCTCCATCTCACTCTGCACCAGCATGATGTCACTCTTGTTGATCCTTTTCTTTTTGCCTTTCCCCACTGGAGGATTGGAGTACTCAGCCATGCGGCAGTTATAATTCCCAGCCTCCTTATCTTGATGCTTGGACTTGACAGCGATGGCGGTCATGACTGCTAAGAGCATGACAGAGATAATGCAGAGGGTAACTATGAGGGGCAGGGATACATCCCAGTGCTGCTGCTCCCCGCCCGCGCTGGAACCCCCTCCTGCTGCCGTCTCTGTGTTCGCCTTAATGATCAGCTTAGCCACGGCAGATAAGGGGGGCTTGCCATGGTCAGTTACCTTCACCACCAGCTCAACCACGGGGGCGACCTCCTCCCATAGAGCATGGGCAGTTCTGACCTCCCCTCCCACTGGATCCATCTCAAACAGGTGGTCGTCATTTCCTTCTGTGATCTCGTAGGTCAGGTGGCCACTTTCTCCGTGGTCATGGTCCACCGCTTTCACCGTGGCTATGATGTATCCAATACCTACGTTTCGAGGCACTGGGATTTCAGCTGTATCATTCAGCAGGATTGGTAAAATGATAACTGGGAGATTGTCGTTGACATCGAGGACATTGACCCTGACTGTGGAAGTACTTTCCATGTGTGGAGATCCTCCATCTTTAGCTAGAACTTTGAACTCAAAGGATTTTGTTTGCTCGTAGTTAAAAGACCTTGAGGCATATATGGCTCCATTGGTAGGGTTAACAGAGACGTACGTGTACACTGAAACATCTCCGATATGTGATGGCAGAATGGAATAAGAGACTGTTCCATTTCGACCCACGTCTGGGTCGTGGGCCAGAACAGAACCCAAATACTCCCCTGGGATGTTGTTCTCAGGCACCTGTAGCATGTACACTGTCTTTGTAAATCGTGGTGCGTTGTCATTCTCATCCAAAATCTTCACAGTAAAAGACTTAGTGTAGTTCAAAGAAGGGATCCCATTATCTCGGGCCACTATTGTTACATTGTACTCATCCTTCATTTCCCTGTCCAGAGGCCTGTCTGTGACCAGAGTGTAGAAATTATCATTGTTTTCTTGCAGCCTGAAGGGTACGTTTCCCAGCACCCTGCACTGAAGTTGACCATTTCGGCCAGAGTCTTTATCCATCACTCTCACAAGTGCTATGACAGATTCAGGGGGAGCAGCCTCACTGATGGCTCCCTGCCGCACTGAAACAAAAGTTATTATTGGCGAGTTGTCATTTTTGTCAAGCACTTTTACAGTTATTTTACAGTGGCCTGGTATTGGGTTGGGCCCAAGATCCTTCGCCTGCACGTCAAACTCTATGATTGGATTCTCTTCAAAGTCAATTTCTCCCTGGACCTTGATGACGCCTGTATTGGGGTCAATGGAGAATAGATCCTGGATTCTCTCAGATGCATATCCAGTAAAGGAATATATTACTTGCCCGTTGCTTCCCTCGTCTTGATCAGTGGCGTTTAAATCTATGAGTACTTTTCCTTGAGGTGAATTCTCTGCGATCTCAATCACATAGGAGGATTTTTCAAAAACTGGGCTGTTGTCATTTGAATCAGTCACTCTGACGTTGATTTGCATGGAGCCTGATCTTGGATACTCCCCTCCATCAATGGCTGTGAGAAGGAGAGTGTGGTGGCTCTGATCCTCCCTATCCAGAGGTCTCTGTACCACCAGCTCTGGATATATAGTCCCATCACCCCTCACTTTTAAATCCAGAGAAAATGTGTTGTAATCATCTCTTGTGACCTGGTATGTCTTTATCCCATTTTCCCCAGAATCTGAGTCATGTGCAATAGTAAGAGGGAAGCGAGTCCCAGCAGCTGCATTTTCAGAAATATCAATATTAACATGATCTGAGGGAAAGCTGGGTGAGTTGTCATTTATGTCCTGTATATCAATCTTGATCATACATATTTCCTTGTCATTGGCAAACACCTCCATGGAGAGCTGACACTTTGGGTTGCGCCTGCATAACGTCTCCCTGTCAATCCTTTGTTTTGTGAAGATAAGTCCACTCTCCGGGTCAACATCCACCAGATGTGGTGCAGAATTCTCCAGCACTCTGAAGTTGGATTTCTTCCCTCGCTCCATAGTCCCATATCCGGCATCTTTTGCTATATTACCTATAACAGTGCCAGGTCCTTGCTCCTCCGGGACGGAATAATTGAGATTTTTCAATGTGAGGGCTTTAACCCACAGCAGAAAGAAAATGGGTACAGAGAGACGCATCCCTTCAACTGGATATGCGGTAGTGGCAGAAAAAAAAATCCTCGTTGACTTTCAACCTGTTGATTACGGCAAACCAAGAGGACTAAACCCACAGCAGGCACGAGGTTGACGCCGATCCCTCACTAATTGGGTATACAATCGATTTGTGGATCCTTACTGCCTTTTTAACCGGTATTTTAACCTATTTCACATGCCGTTCAGCTATGATGAACTCTTTCTGTAAACAAAGATGACCGCCCGACGACACCTTGTGCATGAATTAAACATCAAATTCAACATAGTGTACTAAAAATGCTTTGTTTTCCCTCACGGCGAGACTTAATGAATAATCGATGACTATAAAGTATTAATATTCCCTCCTGCATCCAAGGTTAAAGCGTTTGAATCTCTCTGGTGAAGGTTAGACCGGAGCACACAAAAGCGCATTGCCCTCATGCGACATCTACACCTAGGCTACAGCAAATACTGACATGCCCGTTCAGAATGCAGCATTGTCCGCTGTTACCATTCACAATGCATTTACTTTTCCTCCTGTGCGGCACACTGTTGCATATGGGCTCTGCTCGTGCAGCACACTCAGCGTGCCCATGCCACAAAGTGGAATAAAAGCGGGATATAGAGCTGTTAATCCTGTCCAACCTTTTGTGTTCCCGTCATTCAAGAGCATCTATAACACTGCTGCGACTTTTGCCCGATGATTGTCCTATAATCAGTCCAGTAATCCCATAATCCAGTCCAATTGGACCCAGCGCTGTTGCATCCTTCATTCGGACAATGCTCGTCTGCACTGTCCCCGTGAACGTTGCCAAAAACGCAAAAAAAGAAAGGTGGAAGATTTCAGATAATCAAAATTAATCGCTTTTTTTCCTGCGCTCAGTTCTCTCCGCGTCAACTGTTGAAACCTGCTCCCCTCGTAGTGAGATCTGACCGGAATCCTCGCGACGCCTTTCTAACACACTCCAGTGTATTTCTTGGTGCATTTAACATAGTTTCTGATCGTCTTCCAGCAAATGAGTGAACAGTGACAGATCTTGCCTTGGGGGGGTTTTCTCCAATAGGTCTGGCAAGATCGCATGAAGAAGGGCTGTTCTAGTGCTACGTGATTCATTTACTGATGTGCGCGCACAGAGGCAGCAGCATCGGAGGGGGGAAACGTGCTGCTGCTGCTGCTGCTGGATGTTGCTCCTAATACATGTGGATGTGAACTAGGGATTATGAATAGATCGATGAAATGTGCTTGGCTGGGATGTAGTAGAAGCAGTGGGCATTTGACAAGTGGTCATTTTATAAGTGAGAAGTGGATCAGATGGATGACAAATGTGAAATTAAGGGTGACACATTTCTTAAAGGTTAACTGGGTTCCCTCCCCTCAGAGAGGTGTGTTCAATGAGTATCAATGAAGCCCTCTGGATATTCAGAACTATAAGATTCTTATCAATAATTGAAAACCATCCCACCTGCTTCCTCTATTGTTCTTTTTATGATTTGTTTTAAGGAAATCCAGCCCCATAGATAAAATAAATAGACAGACTGTGGGTGTTTTCAGGATAATCTCCACAAAGGACATAAGAGAATTACTTGTGCTTGTGGAAAAAAAACAGGCTTATTTCACAGCTCAAATATCACAGCTGTTGGTATAACCTGCCTTCTGCAGCTATAACACTTGCCTTCAATAGCCTATCCGCATCAATCTCATATCTCATATTGAAAAAGATGGACTGACATTTAGTTCACTCAGCATTTCAACAATATGACATTTGCATTTTTATTCTCTCTTGACCAGATCTCAGGGGCGGCGTGGCGATGCAGGTGCCGCGACGAGAGTAATTCAGAGAGGACGCTGTGTCAACACCCGGGCCAGATCAGCACGGCCCGGTTCCTCATTTAATTCCATGTTGCTGAGGATCTAAATCAACCTTGAGTTCTCCCCGAGTTCATTTCAATTGTCTGAAACATGGCTGCTTTCCTCCTCTGGGGAGCATCAACTTTGCCAGGCCAGGGTGCAGCCTGCATAAATTGTCCATTTCTGCAGGTAAGAGATAAGGACAACAAAGGGAAACTAATTATCATTCAGTCATGTTAAAACCTCGGGAAAGGACCGCTATTGACAATTGTGTCGGCATTGTCACAGTCGTACCATTTAATATGATCTGAACTCTGAATGAGAGGGAGGCTCATATCCATATTAAATAGGCCACATCTCAATGTGTGGCTTCGCCTGCCTTGTTTTTGTGGAAGCTGACGACTTTGTCACGGATAACTTTCTCTAATGAGACCATTGCTCCTGCCTAGGAATGAACCACAGTCTCTGCTGCTTTGTTACCAGTAAAAGGCACACAGATACATCAGTTGTTTCATGACAAATTGATTTTTACTTGAAAGCGCATTATTCTGCAGCTGTAAAATCATACCTGTTGTAATTCCACAGAGGTTGAAATGACAAATGGTAATCTATGCTCATTGAGAAATACGCACGATATCTTGGCATCGCTTTCAAGTGACTCGCCTTCCACTCCGCACACAGCCGTGATTAGAGGTGAGATTAAGTTGTTTATCATTCTGTTTTTGTGCCCGGTTGTTGGTCGCACCACACCTCAAGCAGCACAACAGAATACTGATGGTGGAGAGTACGGATGGTGATCAACACAAGTTGTTGAATTTTTCAGCGGAGTAAATGCATGAGAGAACAAGTTCTGTTTGGAATGAATATCTCTATGGGACTTTGTGTAAACATGTTCTTTTCACACATAGAGGAACAGGTGCAGGAGGGTTTTTAAAAGACATTTTCTTAATCAGTCACAGAGAAAAATATAAAACGGTTAAACAACAACAAAAAACTGTAGGATTCTCAAAGTAAACACAAATAAAGGCACTTAATTAACTAATCCTACAACAACCATAAAAGCATTATACTACAACTGAAAACATATATTCCTTTAGTCTTCATGTTCAGCAATCGTGGGTCTTCTACCTTGTTATAATGATCCTTTTCCCAATGTCATCCCTGTGTCATGACTCCTCAGCAGAGTACCCAATTTAAAGGGTCACTTCAGTCACTTCACACAGGGTATTATTCAGAAATCCTCCACTGAAGCTGCATCACCCAGCATAGAACAATGGGATGGAATTTCAATTTTGCTGCTTTGGTAAGTGAAGAGAAACATTAAAAAAAAAAAAAAAAAAAACATTTTCAGAAACTATTTCCCCTGGATGATCCACATAGCAACATACTGTACCACTCTTTACATCAAGAGTCTGAGTGACCACACACATGGTTTCTAGACAGACCACTTTCAATCTTTCAAATAATTCCAACTCGTTAAAAAACATCTCTTTTCATGTACTCTGTGCATGTTGGTAGACAAAGGCATCTTAAATTGCTGCATGTTAAAGCTGACTCATGTCACATTGGGGCAAGTAAGAAAATGTTTTTTTTGTAAACAGATTTATCCAATATACTCTCATTTGGTCATTTTTTATGTTTCTAATTTTACATTTGTTAAATAAAAGTAGTATAGCGTATACTGTAAGTACTACATTTTTTACAGAAACAAAAATTGTCGACTTTCTTGGGTTCATACAGACTGTAATAACAAAGATCAAAGTTCACAGTCCCATCTGTGTGTGAGGTTTAGGCAGTAATTATACACTGGGCAAAGTAACAGAAATATTGTGGGTCCAGTTATATGATTATGAGCACTTTCACTCTGAAGTAATTTCTATCTTTTTCTATTTTAATTCAGGACAATCCATCTAACATGAACTAAGTGCTGCCTTAACCAATTATCTTTTTTAAATGTTTATAATGATGTAGCATTGAGCTGATATTCTACAGCTGTATCTCAATATATGATATCATAGTGGAAAGTAAAATTGGATACATTATCAGGATTTTATGAATTGTAAGTAACCTCTCTCACTATTTCCTCTACAATTTAAATTGTAGTAGAACTAATCAAGTGTTACACTTAGTTTCCGTATGAAATGTGTTTTATTGTAATTCAGGAGACGGTGCTGACACTGCCGCACTGGGTGACATATGAACATGGGTGCAGTAGTTTATTTTCACACAATCCAACTATCCTGCTGCTATTACTTTCATCCAGAGTGTATCCATGTCTGTGCTGAACCAGTCTACATCTGTTGTAGCAACATTTGTTCAAAATAACAGTGTGCTGCTGATAACTGCTGAAAGATGTCAGCATTAAATAAACATATTGTTTTTTTTCCTTCACACACATTAACAGCAAATTCCACTCATTCTTTAGGCTCTGCTACTAAGGGCAGAACAGTACAGAGTACAAATAAAATCATGAAAAGAAATAAAGGTGACATGATTTCAAGGATGTAATGATGTTATAAAATATAGTATGTATGCAATAACTAACTAAGTCTAAAGTAAGTTTGTGAAAAGCAAAAAAACTTGGTTTGTAGGTTAGGAGCTGTTGGGATTTTAAAAATATTGGATGTACGGTAATCAGCCTAGTCGTTTCTTATTATTCATCCTTATCTGGTCTTGTTTGTATCATTTCAATCCTGCACTGACATTACGGACAATTTGTATCACCCAAAACTGGCAATATGTCAAGAAAACAAACCCTTGTGCGACTGTAACACTAAATATAGCTATAGAAAACAGGTATATTTACTAGTTGATGGTTTCTTTACCTTGGACTTTCATGAGTAGCCATTACTCCTGTATCTCTGTAGGTTGACACTTGTCGTGTGGCTCTTCCACTCCTCCACAAACACCTTCACAGACAGAGCTGTTGGTCCGCCTGTGGATGCAACAAAAGCAGCCTCTCACACGTCTCACAAGCCTTGTTATCATGATACATGTTGAATAAATTACTTTTTTGCAACACACCAGCTGTGGATTTGCATGTGAATTCAAATCCTCAAGGGTCAATGTGCCAATTCTGCGAACATTTCAGTTGTGCATTAAAACTCCAGAGTTGAGCGTTTCTCTCCAGAACGTACGGGTTAAGGAGTTGATGTTTTTTGCATTTGATTTTTTTTAGAAACTCTCTCGGGTTCCAAGAGCTAGGTCAACCTTCTGCCAAATTTTCAAACTCAAAGTCCAACTTGAAAGCATTTTGAATTCCTTATAGCATCCAGTGGAGTTTCAGCTGGTGGTCGGTATGATGGGTTTAATAAATTCTCAACCTAATCTGCATTTGTGGGGGAAGGAGCTAGGAGTGTGACTGCCTGTTGAGAATGTGCCTTTTCAAAAGGGTTTATGCAAATATGCACCTAAAAACTCTCAAATTACCCGCTCATCAATCAGTCTGGAAAACAAGCATGTAATGTGCTGCTCTGATCCAAACACAAAACACATTAGGATTGTAAAAATAACAGATACTTTCTGGAAGAGAATTCACATTCTCTTCACATCATACATAAGAGAATGGAATCATGAATGTAATTATGAGAAACAAGAACACAAACACCATAACCTGTGAAACATTTACAGCCCTTCCTTTGAGTTTCTGCACTGACAATGAATTAATGACAGACTGTTCATATACATTCAGGGGGTAGTGTTACAGTAGGAGCTGAAATGTCAGGATGAACATTATTTAATAATTACTGTATTGAAGTAAGACTCGTCATGGATGATGGGTTTGTGCATTACTCACAGCACAAAATAAAACACAAATATCTACTTCTATACTATATATCTACTATATTTAAATGCAGTTAACTACAGTCAAATATTCTTGTGTCCCTCTTGAAAAGTTGCCAATGATAGATGGCTGCAATATTGTTACAGCGACCAGACGCACATGCATTGTAAATATTTCAGCCAATCAATACTATTTTCCATTTAATCAAGTAGGTTTTATTAAAGAATCTGAATTTGTGTAACAAATTAGTCAGGTAATTGTAAATAGCCTGAGCTGGACTCAAAGAGCACAGTATTGCCAGAGTCATGAAGAATCAGCCTCCCTGAAATGCATTGATTATTCATCTCAGTAATGACCTCACGTCGTAACTTGTTAGACTTCAGTACTCTACAACTGGCCACGTGGCTTCAGAGGCTCCAGTTACAATTTGCTGCTTTAACACACATGCATAATTACTGAGAGAGTCTTTGATGATCATAGGAATATCATACAATATTTTTAAGAGTGACAGAGAGCTTACAAGCCTATTGTAATGTCAGAACATGCAGTCAGAAGGAGTCAGTACTTACCACAAACCACTCAACACCTTAAGATCTTTGCTGGGCCCCCCTGCAGTGAAGAGCTGGAGTGGAGTATGACATCCCATGTGGCAGCTGATTAAATGGCAGGAATCCTGGACAAGACACTGAATGAACCTGAGAAGAGAAAAGACTTCATTCTTCTGCGAACACTAGACCAAAAGTTCCAGCAGCATCGACTCGGATGGGGTTAAAAGTGATCAACCAGGAGTCAGCAGATGGCTGGGGAAAGACCTGACATCAAGTTATTCATACTTCATACACTATTCCAATATGATAACTGAGCCAAAGCCATGACAAATGAGTAAACTAAATTTGCTGATAAAGACAGATGCAGTTGAAAGCTCTGGAAAATGCTGATAAGTAGGCCTGAGGTTAAAATTATTTAAACTTTATTTATATTGGCTTGAAATCTCCCTTGATCATAATAAACATAGCCTCATCCGCAGCACTCAGTTTATAAAAATAAGTGGTTTCCAAAGTGAAGCCAATTAATATGTAACTGTGTTCTTTCAAATGACCAGCAGGGGGAGATCACACTGGTTGAAAATAGATGTCAAATTAAGCAGGATGTGGAAGCAGATATGGCAAATGGTTAATGGACTTGAGCATAGCACATTCACCCATTCACACACTGATAGCAGAGGCTGCTATGTAATCCATAACTGCTATGTAATCAATCCATCACTACTAATGAATCCCATTCATACAAATTCACATGCTGCTGACATATAGCAGCGGGATTATTCGGGGCATTTTCAGTGTCTTGCCCAGGGACACATTGACATGGGCAAAAGCTGGAGAACAATCCCCCAACCCTCCAGTTGAAAGACAACCGACTACCACTGAGCCATGAGGAAGATAAGCTTAGGTCCTCATGTAATACATCACGTCAGAAAAGATTTTCTTGACTTAATCAGAAATTAAGAAGAAAAAAAAAAAATTGCAAATAGTTTATCAATGTTGATCCACTCTGTTGCCAAAATTATGTGACAGAATCAAAAACAATACTGCAAGAAGACAGGAAAAAACTAGCAGAAAGTTATCCCTAATAAAACCCCTTATTGTTGCTTTTAAATTTATTTTTTTCTGTGCATTAAACAAACAAACAAACAAACAAACAAACAACCAAACCACACAGTGGGTAAGATGGAGCTTTGGGGATGCCAACAGACATATTTTGTACCTGTAATCAAATCCACTTTCTCCAGTCTTTATGCTAAGCTAATTACCTCCTGGCTTCAGCTCAAAACGTCTAACATAAACACTAGAGTGACATTATAATTCTCATCTAATGCTCTGTAGTGTCCAAAACTGAAAAGTAGAGTATAAAACCTTTGTATTCATTTGGGGGACTTAGGGAGTAAACAAGTTCTAACTAAACTTAACAAAGACACATTTAGATTAGATTAAATACTGTTTTCACCATCTCTTTGCTCTGTATTGAAATTGTATTTGATTTGAGCCACAATAGATCCATATAATATCAAGATAAATATAACATGTGTGCCACTTTATTTTTGGGGGCCTTTTTCTAAATTTCACTGAGCTGAATCCAGTGCGCAGTCTCATGAAGGTTGTGCTAGATGCCTCGTCTCACTCTTAGCTCAAGTGTCCCACATACAGTGTGAGAGAATTGCTGGTTACACTGCTCTTAAGACCGGCAGAGAAGCAGCAGGTTAGAAAAAAACACCTCCCGAGAGAAATGATTCAAGGTATTGGAGAGCCAGAGAGGCGAGTAAAGTGAATGCAATTTCAAAGGGGAAATAATGGAGGTCATAGTGTTTGATGTTCCTATGCTGGCCACGAAAATGACTTGGTTGATGATGGAATCAATCACACCTCCATGGCACTGAATGTTAATGAAGATATGTTTAGTAGTTGTGTTTTTTTTTGCATTTTTAATAACAGCGTTAACATCAAACCTAGCCATCCATTGCTGCAGACAGAATGAAGCCCAGTTATCTGTATTCGTGCTGGGTGATATCAGCTGACTGAAGCAATAATATTAGAAATGTGATGGTTGTTTTTTTCTTCTTTTTCTTTTTTTTTCCTGTTCATTTCTTGTGTTTTTTGTTGTGATGAGTGAACACAAGGTCAAAATGGAGTTTATCCTCTGATATCACCTGCCAGTCCAGACAAGGGAAACGCTCACTCAAGGTGACATTACTTTGGTGTCTGTACTCAGCACGTCACTACATCTTTCATTTCCTGTGTGCTCAAATTTACAACTTATCCTTTGACAGGTGGAGTAAACATTTCTAATATGACCCAGGCTGTGATCTTCCTGAGAAAACAGAAGCACACCTGCCTCAGCCTCTGCGATCCCTGACAATCCCAAAGAAAACAAAAAAACAAAGCCTTCTTTTTGTTTTTATATATTATACTGCAGATATTTGGTAAGAGTCAGAAGCCCTTGAAAAGCCTTTAAAAGTCGATGGTATTAAAGAATCAAATAAAAACAGTACAATGAATGCGTTCTAAGATTTGTGATGTTGACTACATATCTGTATTCTGTGTGGAATCACATGATGAAGGTGAAAGTCATAGAACGAACAGTGCTTACATAATTAGATGGAGACAGTGATGATAGATAGTAACAATAGCAGAGTGATTTAGGAGAGCTCATGACTTTTCCTTATTCTTTGTGCACTGGCACTTTATCTCAGGCCGGGAGAGTTATTTAGTATGCAATGGATCAATCACCATCCTCAAAAAGTCATTTAAATTAACTTCTCGGGCAGATATCTATCCAGAAAAGTGGCCGACAGAGGCAAGGGACTATCAGAAAATTAAAACGGACATAACGTTTTTGCTGTGTGAAATGGAAATGGGACAAAACTGAGCAAAGCAGCGAGTACGCAAACATGCCAAGATGTTTCCTAACAGATTGCTCTTTTTTTTTGTCTTTGGATGTTTTTCTTTTCACAGATTTGAACCAGGAGGAGAAGACTTTTCTCACATCATCCTGGTTGTGACAACAAATTCTGTCTTTCCAGTGACAGCCGGACCGGCTGTCTCCTGATTGTGTCCTATAGCATGCCACTGATGTGCTAGTCATCAAAGTCATGACAGCTAAATTCATTTTTCAGTGAAACACTGTCCAACTTATTAATACTTCATAAGATCGGAGGGAAAAAAAACACACTGCTCTGAGTCTGAGTCAGTCTCTTCTTCCAAATTAAAAGGAGTCCAAAGTGAATGTTTGATTCCCTCTAAATAAAAATAAGCCAATGGCCATGCAGTGCATGTCTAATTGCAGATGAAGCATCAAATTAAAATGTCAGGGACTAGTTGAAGACGCAGTGGCTGCAGAGTTGGGGTTTGAATTTATGTTGGAGATTATACCGTTTTCAAGGGAAGGTGTAATTTGTGCGGCTGTATTACCAGAGAAACACCATGTTATTAGTTTTGACAATTCTCAGTCATGTTAATGCTGGGGAGGAAGGAAGTCAGCATGCCACCTAGTGGGATGTGAATAACCCATATATCTCAACACCAATTAGTATTAGACTGTACTGTAAAGTGACAGGAAACTAATTCATAAATACTGTAGCAACATGAAAGAGGAGGGAAGCCACCCAGAGAAGAAAAATAAACTGTCAGTCCCATACAGATCAGGAAGCATCAGCAGAGCCTTTCCAATTACTTCAAGGTTAACTGTGAACCGCTAATAACTTCAGGGAAGCGGAGAAACAAAACATTGTTAGCTAATTACATAAGCAAGTCATTTAGACTGATTGATGCAACACAATATTCTCTCTCTCTCTCTCTCTTTTGCACTCTCACTCTACCTAATTTTCACTCCCATATACCAGCATAAAGGCTGCATTTCCTTTGGCAGCTGTCTCCATGACATCCCACATTGACACAATGAGACACTCTCTCAGCTCAGCAGTAAACCACAATCAACTGGTGAACAACTGGCACAGATTTATCATCATCAGCTCAGGACCAAAGCTCTATGTGGGAGCTGACACACTCTGCAGATAGAGAACTGCAGGCACTGCCATTACTGTTTAAGACAGAGGTCAACCAGGCGGCTATCACTCCATGTGTGTGTTTATGCTGTGAAGAGATAAATGAATACTCCTATGGTTGTCAGCCTGATGAGATTGAGCTTTTTTTTAAATGTGGTTTGTGAAGATGCCATATAATGAACAGGCTTAAAGGGAGAAGGATCATTTATGTTTATTGTGATTTTTTTGTTGCCTCGCTCTTCTATCACTGACGTTAAAATATTCGGTTCACTCATGCATACAGTGATATTTATTTATAAAGATGCATTAATACGGCTCATCCTGATAATAAGCCCAATCGGGATTGAGCTTTTGTTGTACAATATTATTATAGATAACCCCAGTGTTTCTATGATTTACAGAGAAGTCAAAACGAGAATGTCAATTTTGTTTCCCAACTGTGTGTGTATGTGGGTTTTGGTTCCCTTCAGATAAAGATGAAACGCAGGCTATGGGATTCATGGCATTGAATGACTCATACGTTTCAGCTGAAAATGAACACTCGATGGTTTGAGTGCCCAAGCCTCAGAGTGTACTACTCACCTTTTTTTTCTGTTCAGCAGACTTTGAATGCAACATGTCCTTAAACATCCAGATGATATTGCCCTGGACTGAAACATAAAAAAAACACTGTCAGCCTTGAATGAAGTATGTAAACAGGGACATTTTGGTGAACTTGAACTGTGTGAGTACTATCCGTACAATCAATGTCAGAACACATCTGAAATAGCAGCGAGAGAGTAAAGTACTAACACATTACATGATGTTATGGTTGAACACAGGCTTTCTCTGACTCTCCATCAAAAACTGACATTTTGTAATAGCATACAGCTGCAGTGGCTCATGAATTATACCTCCCTGCCTTAGAAGAGATATCTTTTTTCTAATGAAGCAATCACAATAGCAATACATGATATATACACTGTTTTATTTTGTTAAATAACATTGTTCTTATCACATTGGAACCAGGTTGCTGTATTTATAACAGTGGCCCACAAGTGTAAATGATGTTCAGGTTGCCAGGCATTTTTTGAGGTTGCATGTTTCCCCCTAGTGGTGTAAAAACTGAAATTAAACAGACATGTAGTATACTGATCAATCAGGAAGTCATATTTTCTTTAATAATAAGTCACGGTCTGTGTAACTTTATGTCCTCAACATGAGAGATATTCTATACAGAAACAAGTATCACAAATAATTGTTACTTTTAGGATAATTTTACACTCGTTTGCTGTTAGACCAAATAAGCCTGTCTTTATACCATCTGGAGAATCTATTCCATACAATAAATGAATGTCTGCCTTTTTCTGGGACTGCAAACATAAACATGAATAATAAATAACTTATACAATATCTGTGCAAAAACAGTTCAGATGGATGGGTCAGATGACTTCTGCATTATATCATATGTCAAAATATCCTTTGAAATTACTTCTGATCTTGTCTAACTACTTCTCTCCCTCTCCATTATCTGCATGTGGCTGAGATACAGAGAGGAGATAGTAGAGCAGTGAATACATCAAATCGCTCAGTTCATATTACTTAGCACAGATGTCTAGAGATAATGTCCCACAGAATCTCATCGTTCATTTCGTTATTTAAATCATAGTGGTATCCGTATATGCTTCAAGGCTTACTATTAGAGAAATCCAAAAAGATGATGCTTTTTTATGCGGCTTTCATTTGTGTTTTAAATGTCTATTCATAGCTCAAATGACTCCAGATTAAGAACAGAGTGGACTGACATGCTGCATGTTAAGTCTTGCAATCATAACTTCTGAGTCACAATTCAAAGTAGCCTAGATCATATCACACTTTAATGTAATACATATTGAGGTGTCAAAACATTATTTAAATAATGAAGTGGCTACACTACTTTAGGTCTTAAAAACTAAATACAGTATGTCTTTAATTACCAGAATTAAAGACAGACTCTACAACAATGTCATTCTGACTTGTGAATTCATAACTGGGATTAATTAAATTCCAAGTTAGAAGATGCAGGATAAGCAGCAGAGCAGCTGACACACTGCTGCTCTTTGACATGTCTGATACAGTGGACAGCTTTGTGGTTGTTATCATATCCATGGGCCCAGACTCCCACTAGAACAGCCTCATACAATCATAGGCATATGGCATAATTTGGCAGGAGTGAGAAAATGTGTCAAATAAATTGAGTGAGCAAGCGAAGAGACGCAAATATGTCCTTGTTGGGTTTATTTGAAGGAAAATAATTTGGTGAAATAAATTTAAGCCTATTCACTTTCTTGCCAAGAAATGAGATTAAAACTCCCAAACCTGTCCGTTTTAAATCGGTGCCAGCAGCAAGTTAGCTAAATCTAAAGATGGAAACAGCGGGAGACAGCTAGCCTTACTAAGTTGAGTTAAAAAGAAAAAAAACACGCATACCTGCATACCATTTCTCATTGCGTTTTACCCCTTTGGTTGGATTAAAAAATACTTGAAGAGCCAACAATTGAACGTTTTCCGAGGAGTTACGTGCGGAGTAACCGGGAATAACGTGGTCATTTCCTGTAGAACCAGCTGGTTGCCTGGCAACACGAGAAAAGTCAACAGGCTAGCTGCTGTTTGTTTCGTTCTCCTTCCAGTCTTAGGATACGCTAACTAGCTGCTAGCTCTACTGCTTTATATTTAATGTATAAAATATGAGAGTTATATCATTATCTGCCTACAGCAGGGAAGCAAATAAGCATATTTCCCAAAATGACTGTTCCTTCAAATTACCTCTCTACTAGCATGAACAATAAACAAGGTCCCTGTCTGTCATGTTTTCTTTCACAATATCTTCATATTTCATATTCACACTGAGGCTGCACAAGACAAAAGAAATCACAGATTGACAGTAATTACAAAGTCATGACAGGGACCCAAATGATAACATCCCATAATTTAGTACAAATGTTGCCTTTTCCCTACCAAATGTCTCATTTTTTTAACATTCCTTAAATATCAGACATTGACGTGGGAATGAACTTGCCTGGACAGAACATATTGTAAATGAAGCAGACAACATCTTAATGGTAAATGAACACAGACACTGCTTCTCCTTCTAGACAATCTGTCAAGTGCAGAACAAATGGTGTTTATTTTTTCACACACCAGCCCCACAATTCAAAGCATCCAAAAGTCAATAACCACACTTGGCAGTTGAGACAAAGATGAAGATGAGGTGCAAGTACAAAAAACATTGCATTGTGGGACAGGCCTGAAGCACCAAATGACATCGATTGAGAAAGGCTCCATCTCCAACACACTGGGTAGACTGGGGGACTTGTGTCTTAAAGATGAGATGCTAAGAGGCCATAACAACATAATCACAGTCATACAGCCAGCCATTTGTCAAAAATAAACCAAACACCAGCAGATGCGGAGGCTAGAAAGTGACGTGTGTAAATCTGACACATTTGTCAGTGGACTACTGATGAGCTAAAAGTGGCTCTAAAACACTCATTTTCTATTACCTGGGGAGATTTGAAATGTGCTTTGAGAGCTTCTGCAGGATGTTAATGTGAAGTCCATTTGGATTTGAGTGAAAACAGAGCCATCCAGCCAATGGACAAACATTTCAAACTCTGCAGATGAACATACTCTGTGGCACAAATTGCCAGGTCAATGCACAAGTATTCGACCTACAAGGAGCATATAAATCCCCAATGAAGAGATTCATATTGTATTGATTGATAAATGCATTCTCCCTCTGTGTACAATTGGCTATCTGTCAGACCAATGCACATCACCAGGGGCACAAATATGACCTTCCTTTTTATTGCTTGCCTTTTGCACCGCATGGCCTTGAATCCTCCATGGACTCTGCCTAAAATAAAGTTATTACCTTTGTAATTTCCAAACTGGAGTGACTTTGCAGAATAGAGGTATTAAATAAAAATGTTTTAAAAAGTTATTCGGACTCCTCAAATAGAGAATGTCGTTTATGAACATTTTCCTCTATTCACGAGGCATATTGTTGCAACGTGTGAGAACTCGATTTAGTGCTTTACAGTTATGTAAAAAGGCATCTAATCCACTCTATTCCAGCTTTTATCACAGCTATCAAAAGCCAAAGAAGCAGGTATTTATGCTTATGCAAATGAGTACTGCTCTCAGACCCCTTTTGCTGCAGATGAACAGAAAGAAATAAAGAAATAATGTCTCAGTCTGCCATCACTTTCCACTGATAGCTCATCCTTGGCAGCAGTTTGGGAAACTATTTATTTTCTCTTCAGGACTGGCCCTCAGATAGCTATTATGTAGTTTGTAACTAACCCTTGTGTCTTGTCTCATTTGCTTTTATTCATCAGCAGCCCATTTAAATTGACCTTAAAAATAATGAGGACTGAATACTGTGGAAAACATGCAGGGGCAGATGAAAATCAGCAGGTATTTTAAATTGTTTAACAAGTATATTTTTGGATTGGCTTTTCTCTCACTAAACTTCAGAGCATATTCCAAAATAAGGATGAAAAACAAAGGTAATATCAGGCCTGTATAGTTGAAACCTTTGATGAAACACATACTCTCTATCATGATGTATTTACATGATTTTTCTTGCATATATAAGAGGGTTTAAATTAACTTTCATATGGAATCAAATTTCTGCTGTATTTGGGGGAAATGAAAGTAAGAAAATAATGCTGCTCTATATGCTTTAGCTTAACAGTCAAGTGTTCAGGCGGATGTTTGTCACTGTTGGTTATGGATTTATACTTGTCAATGTTTCATCGATAAATTATTTTGGGCCAGAGACAGTGTGCACTTGCCCTACATAGGATGGTTGAATCAAAGTTAATAATAGACACCAGTTCAGTAAATATGACTGTTAAAGCTAGGCAGCGTTGTTCAGGGGAAGAGGTACATGAGGAAACTTAATTTCATCCTGTGCATATTTTGTCCTATTTCTCTTGGCAAGTGAAGTTTTATAAACAAGAGCTCCCTCATAGACACTAATGACAGTCAGGAATTTGTCAAACAACAGTGTGGCTCTGTGTACAGTGATGTAAATTATTTAGAGGAGCCGAGGCAGGTGTGACAGCAGCCAGCATGATTTTGTAGAAATAATGGTTTATACTTTATTTTCCACTTGACTACCAGCTCTACTCCTCTCATTAGCATGCACGAAAACTCCAGCGAGCTACCAGGAGTCTTCAAAGCTAGTCTCCCAGGTAATGAAGCAGCTTGAGATTTAACATCTGATCATCACTGACTGGAGTCTTGATCATGTAGATTCAAACTGGGGGTAAGAATTCTGCATGTTTACAAATTCAGCCTGGAGTTTGTAACTGCCAAGGGGAATGATATTTAATCTTTTAAAAAAATCCAATATTATTAAATTAAATTGACATACTGTCTGATTGCATTAATCTAGTCAGATCATTGCATTACAGAAAGAGGTTGAATAATAATGCATTTTTCATGATTTCAAAGCACTTTTATTGGAAAAATAATCTTTTGTGCGTCATAGAATACAAGTAAATGAAATAAAAGGACATGAATAAACATTATATATTCTAGAATAACAAAATCAAATATGTACACCCCTGTTATCCGAAGCAAGTTTTTACTCATTTTTACATCTTCCTGTACGTCTTATTGAAACAGTTTTTAAAAGATAGTTGCAACCTCTAATGCTGTAGCAACTGTTACAAAACTTGGACTCTCCCTCTGAACTTCAGGTCCTCCGACTGCAGCCTCACACTGATGCTGCTGAGGATTGAAGTAGGAAGGAAGAGTCCCTGTCCTGGAGAAGCTTTGCATGCTGCTCCTTGATTTTGGGCGATTTGTGCCGTAGCCGGAGTCCTTCCAAGAGAGGGGATAGCCATGAGGACTGTTGAAGACGGGCACTGGAGAGAAGCCAATTGTGTATGCATTGTCCCTGGGGACTCTGAAGCTCTGCGGTTGTACTGCACTGTAGGTGCCTTGGCAATCCCCAGACAAGCTATTAGATGCGCTGGATAAACCTGAAGTAAAGTGAAAGAGATTGGAAAAATAAGGATGAGAAATTGAGGATGCTGATATTGCTTTAACATCATTTATCATTGATGTCATCCATGGTGAATATTTATGTTAATTCAGATGTCAAACTTTAAGCATAAAACTTACTTTTTAGCCTTGGCTGGAATGTGCTGAAGTTCTTCCGGCCTCCGTCTCCGCTAATATCAGAGTCACTGTCGTTAAAGTCACTGTCCCCTTTGCCACTGTCCTTCACGCTCAGCTGGTCCGTGTTGCCAATGCTGCTGCAAATACAATCAACAGATACAGTATGAGCCACCAGTGCACCACATTAGCTTGATTATTGATGTTTTTTTCCACATACAAGGCCTTCCTCTATCCACCCCATCTAACCTCATTCCACAGGAACGCCACAAGCAACAAAATGTATGCAGGATGCATGTTAAGTACCCTCAGCGAGATTTGACTGTGAATAAAGCAGGCCCTATCTGAGGAAATAAATCCTGTTTAGTTGTCTTACCTCACTTGCAAGCAGTATTTGTCACCTTGCCACACAGAAGCCGGCTGGAAATGCTTGGAGGGCAGGAACATCTAAAGAGAACAAACAGAATGACAGCGAAAGAGCTTAGTTTCCATTTCTGGCACATAGATCAAGGCGTCACTCGGAGGAAAACATGGTATGCATATGAAATAAAAGATGAAAATAAAACTTGAGTAGCTGCCTCACCTTTGTCTCCGAGTCCCCACTCCTCTCCTCGTACATGCAGGATTCATCCAGAGAAGAAGAGGTTCTCTCGTGGAAGAAGCCTCTCTGGCCGGTGTAGATGTTGGGTTCTTTCAGGCCCAGCATGGGTAAGGGTCTTCTGTCAAACAAGCTGTGGCACACCTCTCTCTTGGAGCCCTGCTTTCTTCCTCCTCGACTGAGTTTACATGTGACAACAACAACCACTATTGCAATCAGCAACAAAGCACACCCCCCGCTGAGCATAATAATAACAATTATCGAGCCGTCCAAGCTGGGGCCGTCTTCATCACTTGACCTCAGCACAATGACGACTTGGTCTTCGGACGGCTCCGTCTCTGAGACGACAAACTGAATAGTGGCACTGCTAGAGAGCGGGGACCTGGCATTGTCACTCACAGTGATTTTAATTTCCAGCACGTCTCCAATTTCAGCTGTCAGCCGTTGTTTTAGAGCAATTTCTCCCGTGTCTTCGTTCATTGTGAAAAGCTTGGGGTCACCTTGGACAATTTGGTAGGAGAGCTCGCCGTTCATTCCCTCGTCCTCGTCTTCTGCAGAGACTCTTAGGGCCAGAAAGCCAGCAGGGGCGTTGAAAGGGAGAGGGATGTCGGCAGTGTCATTCACAAGGACAGGGAAGGTGAAGTATGGGAAGTTGTCATTCAGATCCACCACTTTGATCCTGATTGTTGACGTGCTTGAAAGGGCGGGGGAGCCTCGGTCCTCAGCTTGGATGACCAGCTCGATCTGCTGAAGAGTCTCAAAATCAAAAGACCTTAAAGTGTACAGAGAGCCTGAGAGAGAGTCCACTGAAACATAGGTGGACAGCATGGATCCACCTTGCACCTCTGAGTCGATCAGCGTGTAGGAGACTTTGGCATTCTTTCCCACATCTGGATCTCGTGCAACAACAGTGGTTACATATGAACCTGGAATATTATTCTCCAGGACTGACACTTCATAAAAAGACTTACTGAAGAGAGGAGGGTTGTCATTCTCATCTGTTACCCGGATGGTGTACTGTCTGACAGTTTTGAAGGGCGGGCTTCCCACATCTTCTGCCACCACAGTCAGGTTATACTCTGGAATCTTCTCTCTGTCTAACGTGGTGCTGGTGATGATCATAAAAGAGTCTCCATATGCTTGTTGGAGGGTGAAGTGCTCGTGCCCGAGCAGGCTGATGCGCACGTACCCGTTGGAGCCGGAGTCTCTGTCCGAGGTGCTGATCAGAGCAACAAAACTGTCCGCAGCTGCAGCCTCTGTGATGTAGGCGACCCCATCACTGCTGGAAGTCATGGGTTTGATGCTGATTTCAGGCGCATTGTCATTCACATCCACGATATCTATCACAACTTTACAGCTGGATGGCACAGAGTTAGCGCCCAAATCTGAGGCTTTGATGCTCAGCTCGTATGATCTTCTTTTCTCAAAATCAACAAGAGCCTTCAAGGTCACATCACCGGAGTAAGGGTCGATGTAGAAAACACGTGCAACTTCTTGTGATACACCGTCAGCAAATGCGTAAATGACCTCACCGTTTTCTCCGTCATCCGGGTCAAAAGCGTGCACTTTGAGAACTCGGTGACCCACTGGAGAATCTTCATTCAGCTCCACTTTCAGTGAGCTGTGCTCAAACGTGGGGCTGTTGTCATTAAAGTCCAGCACTTTGATGTAAACAAGCATTGAGCCAGACTTTGCAAGCACTCCTCCGTCAGTTGCAGTAACTTCGATCGTGTACGAGTCCTCCACCTCCCTGTCCAGCTTGCGCACAAGCACGAGCTCAGCAAACTTCACTCCATCCTCCCTGTCGCGCACTTCGATGGCAAAATGAGTACTAGGGGAGATGTTGAAGCTCTGGATGTAATTTTCACCCACATCCTGGTCCAGAGCAATCTGCAGGGGGAATCTTGAGCCAAGAGGGACGTTTTCCAAAATCTCCAGATTTGTCTGATTACGCGGGAAATGAGGAGAGTGGTCGTTGATGTCTTTTACCTCGATCTCCACGTGGATGAGTTGGAACTTCTCTTTGGAGAAGGCCACAATGTCGAAGGTGATGAAGCAACGCGGAGACCTGGGGCAAAGCTGCTCCCGATCGATGATTTCTGCAACACTCAGAAGTCCGTCAGTCTCCCGCATTTGAATCAAAGAGGAGTTGTTTTCTTGCATGAAGCGGAACGAAGTGTCAGGGTCATCAGCTGGATCAATCTTTAAATCTTGGGACAAGTTTCCTATCTCTGTCCCCGGCGCATCCTCTTCAAACGTGAAATACCTTGTAGTTGTACACTGAACTGTACAAAATAAAACAAACACAAGGCATAGTGCAACTCCTGATATCCTGCCAAATCCCATTTCGAGGGGTTAAAAACTGCTGCACAAAAATGTCATAAATGATGCAGTCAATACACCTCTCGTGCAATGTCAGGTCGAATCACAACTGTGTCAAACTCACTTTGCTGTGGGACTTTAAGCCCCTCTCTATGCAAATAGGCTGCCCCCATCGACCAATGAAAGGCCTCCCAGTGGTCAACCAACAGGGCAACATTTGGCTCTGCTGCAACTGTTGTCTGTTTGTGGGTGCAAATGGTTTATTAGATAAACTGATTGTGGAACTTAAATCCGGCGGATAACAGTGTTACTTAGAATAAATCTGCACATGGTGATTAATTAATTAAATCACTTATCGGAGTGATTTAATAAGACCACATGAAAAGAAAAAGAAGTAGAAGTCTACCTGCTGAAAGCCTGAAGGATTCAACGTGTGTTTTCAGTGCAGACGGCTGGGGAGTAAAAAGACAAAGACAAACTGCAACAAGGAAAAAACACAAATGTCAATGAAAGTATAATTGCTGAAAAGTTAACAAATCCTCCAACATAAGAAACTTTCATGAGGACTAGTGGTGTCTCATACTTTTGGTTTGCTGCAGGCTTCTTCTGCTCCTCTGAGTTTTTTTTTTTGCTTTCAACTTTCTGTTAAAGCATCAAGATGTAAAAATATTCAGTTGTAAAAGTCATGTATTCAAAATTGTTCTTACAGGTCAAAACAGGAGCAGCAAATGCAGCAGCAATGTACTTGTGTGTTTAAAAAATAAAGCACTAGTGAGGCAGAATGAACACTTTCCATGCATTAACGTGTTAGCAGAATTTTTATGCTATAGTTGGAGTGAAGTGGGAACTATTTTTGAATATTACCTCGTCATACATAATGTGTCATTTTTTTAAGTTATCACCTTAATAGTTTGAGGAAATGTTAGTTTAATGAGGTAAACCATGAATCCCCTTTTGGAGTATAAAGTATACATTGAAAACACTCAGAGTATACTGATGCTTATTCTTTAACATATCTTAACTAATGTTCATAATTATCCTCCATCATTGGATGAAAGCAGTAGGAAACATAACAGGAGATTGGAAAAGCATCTAATAATGCTGTTTTTACAAGCCTGATGATTGCTTTTGTTATTCATATACACCTTTAATCACCCAGTCCTTACCCTGACATTTAGGATTAATGAAACCTGTTCTATTATCCATAAATATTTATTATTTTACCACTTTTTCCCTTCAATCACATCTATCTATGGAAACATTGCCAGTAAATAATCTGCATAATAAAGAAACCGCAGAACTCGCTCGTTCTGTCTGTGGACCCTGTCTCATCTGTTGGAATGGCAGAGGAGGAATTTCAATGTAACGTGGTAAAGAAAAACCCACAACGCCAGACAAGAGTCATTTGATTAATGTTGTGTTTCGGACACCCACAATGTTAATTACACAAAGAATATTATTGCAGCCCTGTGTGAGAGGACAAACCTCCCTGTATAATCAAGATCGTCTGCATGGTAATAAACAATCAAATGCACTTCATTTACCTTTTTTTTAAAACAACAGTTCTTAAATAAAAGGGATGTGACAAGAATAGTGAAGTCAGGAGAATAAACTACACTGAAGGATTCCTCCTCCCTCCTCAGACACACACACACTAGCAACAGCTCCCATAGTGATGAAAAAAGAGCATGAGTCAACCAGACCTTTGTCAACCATATGGGTGATTAACTTCTGCTGATTAAAAGGCGTCTCTGTGCCTTCCAAGGGCTCTTGACACGTCACAAAACTTTGGGTTGAATCTGTCTGAGCCCCCGAGAGAGCACATATAGGGAGGTGTTAAAACTCACGCAATGAACAGACACACAAACCAGGGATGTTCAAGAGACTGTTATCTTCACGGTTATACTGTTAGAGCAGCCGTATGCTATACTTTAAGCATTATCCAATTCCTATTTTTGTTTTACCAACTATTCATCCATACATCCCATTTCTGCAGGATTCTCTGGGACTCGGTGACAGTAGAAACACGATAAGCGAGGATGACCAGCTGTTGCCACTGCAACACTTTGCATCTCCTCTTCAGGAATCATGAAGTGTTCCCAAGCCAGATGGAATGTATAGTCTCTCCAGTGTTTTCTGGGTCTACCCCAGGGTCTTTTAAAAGTTGAACATGCCCAAAAAACCTTCAAAGGAAGGCGCCCAGAGGCATCCTGATCAGATGCCCAAACAGACTCAACTGACCGCTTTTGATGTGAGGGAGCAGCTATCTCTCTCTATCTATAAAGATCTCTTTAAGGGTGAACCAAGTCACTTTATGGCCCCTTGTGTCTGCAGTCTCATTCTCTCATTCACCACCCAAAGCTCACGAGCAGAGGTGAGAGTTGGAGCGTAAAAGATCTTTTTTAAGGGTTAAAACTGGAAGAGCAACACACATGACAATGAAGGCTTTGAACATGGCCTATGAGATTTCCATGTCCTCAACTTCCCCCAGAATGGATTCTTAAAGCTCCCAAACTGGGTGTTTAAGATCTCACAAACAGTCTCTTCAGCCACATGATTAACAAGATAATGATCAATACAAGTTTGTGTTTACCAGGTTCATCAGGCAGTCTGCCTCCTCTCCTTACATTAAAACCTCCTGAATGTAACATGTGCAACAACACATTTGACCACATGTGAAATACATGGAACCCATGGTGTTCACTTCTAAGTTATTTTCTACATTTTTCTCGTGCATGTTAAAGTTTGGGGTTTTTTCACCAAAAAAATGAATCCTACTTTTAAGAACAGTTCCATGTATCAGTCACTGTGAAAATGCTGTTTTATCAGCTTCAATAATTAGCAATAATTAGGGTGCAAGCAACACAGATACAATGAAACATTACGAAAAACTTCTAATAGAATAACATGCCAGAATTGTAGTGAGCAGGTAAGTAGCTACAGGTGTGAATTACCTGAAACATGCAGGACAGACATGGAGCAGCATTAAGCAGACATCAAATAAACATGTAACTGCAGCTCTCTGTTTTTTGGCTCCTCTGTAATTTTGACTTTATATTTTTATTGTGCACTGTATGCTCTTTATTTAGGCTATCCTTGCTCTTTGCTGCTATTACACTGTTAATTTCTCCGGTGGGGGATAAATAAAGGTTTATGTTGAGGTGAAATTTCACAGTAATATGATTGAAACTGACAGATTTAGTAGAATTACAGACACTCATGTTTCTGTAAAGGGCAAAGAGCAGAGCATAACCAGAAAATCTGCCAAAGTTGTTTGTGTTGATCTCAAAGGATGAGGAATAGGAGGAAACTGAATAAGCATCAGTACCATCAAGAAGCAGAAGTGTAATCCTCTGGTGTGAGTTAGGAGGAATTTGAATGGCAGTATGAATAATATACAGAAATCAATTATTGTTATTATAGTCTGAATTTGATTTTCTTTTTATGTTACTGTAATAAAGGTTTGACCATCTTTTGCTTGTTAATTTGTGATGTGAGGAAGTGGGAGGCAAAATAAGCTTTTTATTCTCCATGCTCCTTTTGCGGACATGAAATGTGTCAAAATTGTAAATTGTTTTCTGTTGTTATTGGAAAACTTTGAACATACCCATGATCAGAACAAATCAAAATGAAATGAAATTTGTTTGCCCATGGGAAATGTGGTTTTGGAACATGTAAAGTCAAATTTTCCCCATGTGTTACATAATTTTGGATCATTTGATCAAATGTGGAAAACACAGGCAAAATGTACAATTGATTTGTTTTGTTTTTTTGTACAGAATCCCTCGAGTGTCCAAGACATATTGTCCTGGATTTAG
Source organism: Labrus mixtus (assembly GCF_963584025.1). Classification (NCBI taxonomy): domain Eukaryota; kingdom Metazoa; phylum Chordata; class Actinopteri; order Labriformes; family Labridae; genus Labrus; species Labrus mixtus. Next base: position 27,722,045 of record NC_083624.1, read on the forward strand.
TGACATGAACAAAAAGGAGATCATAAATCTTTAGCTTAAGTTCCTCTGGTACAGAGCACACCTGTGAATCATCCTATGGCACCCTACTTGTTTTTTTTTATGGCCAATCCGAGCCTAACACAGAAGCTCACAACAACACAGCACTAGGATTCAGATTGGATTCCTTTTTAGTCATATAAATTTCACATCATGTTTCTATTCTTGTTACTAATTCCAGACACCATGGACAAAAAAACCAAAACGTTTTAAGCACTTATCCAGCAAAGGAGGCGGATTCATAATGTGTGCTTTTAAATTCTGCAGTATTTACATTCTGAATCTGGAACGAGCTTCAGTTGAATCACATTACAGCACAAGGAGATGAGTTTGTTTTAAAATCCACAAGGCATAAAACCAACAAGTGGTTTCCCCTTTTGCTGTGCCACAAATCATTAAAGTGAGTGTTAAGGCGGGAAAAAAACAAAAAACACAAACTTCAATTATTAATCTTGGCAGTTCAACAAACAGCATTGAATCATTTCTGTGTAACTTAAGATTGAGTGAGTTGTTGCTTCTTTTCTCCTAAACTACAACACTCTTGGTATATTTTAATTCACTCACTCTTTTTCACTATTGTCAACTTTTATTAAAAACAAGATCACGTTGAAGTCAGGAACACTGAGCCCCGGGGGTATCAAATGTAAGATACTTTTCTGCCCTCACCAGACACACAAAGCCTCCCTCACAACAGTCCCATGCTGGCTGGGTGTTAAAATCCATGGCTTTACGGCTATGAGGAGTCAGGAGGTAATGCCGAATTATTAGCCAAATTAGTTGTTTGCCACTAAGAGGATTACGCTTTAATCTTATCAAATGTCTCACGCACTTACCACTTTGTCTTCCAACAGGTTTAAGGCAACAACTGAGCAGCTGATGACACTATTTTAGAATGAACGCACAGGCGTAATCATTAAATGTGAATTTGTGGAGTTCTTGATACTTAGTTGTGTTTGAGTTAACTTCCTCAATAGAAATCACGACCTTCTCACATCTGAAGTGTATTTTTTTTTTTCTACAATCGATTTGTTGCTACAAGGTCAGCCGAGGTCTGACCACAAACAAAGCCGTGCTAACACAGGAGTGATACTTGTTTGTCACTTAAGTCAGGTGATTAATGCAGATCACGGCTTGATTAAGACGTGTGTGGTGACAGTAAGAGCATCACAGAAGATTAATGGCTTTGACCATCTGTTTCTCTCACCGAGGTGATTTTAATTAATGGTAAGAATATTGTTAATCTGGCCATGGCAGTAAACATCACAGGAGGAACAATGATGATCAGAAATTAGTCTGAAGCTTTAGACATTTTTTTTTTTTTTTAAAGATGGTGTCTGCAGCTCGCAGGTGGCCAGGTAGGAGGCAGGAGGAGCATTTGGTGACACTTGGAGCAGTAATCCTGACAGATGCCTCAGGGAACAAATGTGTCAAAGGCCTACCTTTTGGATAACACCTCTCATGACACAGAGTGCTAGAAAAGCCCCCCCCCCCCCCACACACACACACACACACACCCACCCCCGTTTTTTTCCTGCACGAAGTTCCAAGGTTCCCAGTTGTCAGAAAAATACAATAAGGTAAGGGAAAATCTAAAATATATGTCATAAATAATCTGATTTTTGGTATGTTTTAATTATTTTGTAGACTCTGTTTCAATGTGGGGATTTTTTTACCACATCATAAAAAGAGTTTTGAGTTTCAGTAAGTTAAATCGGAAAATGAGAGTTTAATTTATGAGTTTTGGTTGCCATTTACTATACAATGATTATACTTGAAGAAACACACACACACACACACACACACACACACACACACACACACACACACACACACACGCATGCACACACACACACACACACACTCACACACACACACACACACACACACACACACACACACACACATACACACACTCACTCACAGAGAGAGAGAGAGAGAGAGAGAGAGAGAGAAACATAGATTCAAGGTACTGCCACAGACCATTAAGTATGCACACCAATAAGCTACAACAGTTCAAATGAAAAGAAGGAAGAGAATAAAAACACTTAACAGTTTTTGTTCCCGTGGTTGATGTGACTTGACTTCAGGACACCAACAGACACTGACGTGTTACAAGTTACACCATCAACCTAAACGACAGCTGTGACATGCTCACTCTAGTGTTGCATGCTGTAACAGAGTTTGATTCAAATGTTAAAGAGTTCCACTTATCAGTCAACAGTTATTCCAGTTTGCATAAATAGAAAGGTTTTGTTTCACTGCGATCAATAAAATCATCCTGCCTCCCCAACACATTGACCACATCATCATGTCCATCTGCAGTATGTTTTTTTTTTTACATGTATCCCAATGAGTGAGCTACCCACAGACCCCCGAGGTAAACTTTCTGGCATACCTTTATGCTTCTATGATTCTATTTTTCATGACTTTATCAATAATTTTCAAATGTGTTGGGATCCTGCTGACCCCGTTCAAAGGTACTTGTGCACATGCAGTTTTAATAGATGGAACAATTTATTGAGTTCATGTTTGCTCTGTGACCTAATTTAAAGTGTCACACACTGTGATGGGGGGAGTATGGGGGGCACTCTGTCAGTCATTTTGAAGGCAAAAAGATGTGTCTGACAGATTCCCACATTTCAATACAGTTATACACAAATATGCAAATGAGTCTTCAGAAATGAAAATAATTTGCTCTTTTTATTGCATCCCTAATAATGTTTTGAGAAGAATTAAGTTATTTTTTGCAATGATGGATGCTTCTTACAATAGGCATTCTAAGCCGTGCTCACTAAATATCTAAAGGGTTTCTTTGTGAACAATTCAACCTTGAAGAGAGATAGACTTGTATTCGTGATTCAGAGTTTATTAAATTAAGATAGGCACAGAGTTTTTCTTTTTTTTTTTTTGCTTTGGCCTGAGGCTGATCCAGGCCATTCCCCTTATCAGTTTCCTCATCTCACTTTAACCTTAGGTGCTCCAGTAAACTGGTGGTATACATGTCCGTGGCCCTTCCGTGGGGGTCATGTGGTGGGTTTAATCTGGACCATTTGGGCTGTCTGAAAGGCAGATAAAACAAGATTATCCTTTGCTTGGTATTGGCCCTTTGGTGAGACGAGAGGATGGAAGCATGTGAGCAGCAGCAGCTGCGGAGGTGCCAAATACTCAGACTGGCTAGTGGTCTCTGTTGCTTTTGGCACCTCCTGTGGCGCTACAGGCGCAGATAACCCCCCCAACCACAGCTCATCCTCACAGCTCTCCAACTGATTACAACTGGCCAAATGTTTAACATACTGTCCCTAATCACACTTAACATTCTGTCACAATATGCACCGAAATAGCTTTTAGGGCGGTGTAAATCACAAAGGTCCTTGTAGCCGTGATGTTATTAGGTCTAATTGTTTTTTGTGTCTGCCTCTTAGTTTCCTCCTTCAGCTCTGTAACTAATGCATTCACATCATTCCAGGAGGGATGGAATCTCTTTTGCATATACCAAATTCAGGACATGTGAGGGGCAACTTAAAAGATATATTTGTAAAACAAAGATCCATTATGTAAATACATGCATAACATAAGAAAATCATAAAAAAAAATGCCTTACTATTTAATGATAAATTAATTAGTCTTTTAGGGCCTAGCATGAATAATACAGTTCTTCCCTATAATAAGATCTCAGAAGACCCTACATGTTTTAAACAAATCCAGAACATTAATATGGATGCCGTGTAAACATGTTTCTAGGATTTTTTTCATATTGGCCACAAAAGGCTGAGTCTATTAAGAAATTTTGAGAGACAGATTTTGTTGTTTAAATCTACTAAAAGCCAAGGCAGATCAAAAGAGGCATTAGTATTCAGAGACAAACCATGTTTGGCTGAGGTTCCTCTCCCCCCACTCAAACTCCAACCATTCCCCACTGTGTAACTAATGCCTGCTGCCTGAAAACCATTGGAACAACAGTTGCTAGCCGCACTTCATTTTGCATAAGCATTTTTTAAATAAGCTTTGACCATATGTACAAACAGGTGAGCTATCAGTGCGGACAAATATCTTTGTCATGATGAGTGAAACATGAAAAACCCTGTCTCTTGGTACAGTTAAGAGAATAGCTGCAAAAGAATCAGAACGGCAAACAAAGCAAAACAGGGTTTGGAATTGGAGCCAGATATTCCAAAATGGGGAGTCGACCCTGAAGGTTCGGATTAAAACCAGGGACGAGGGTGCCATCTACAGGTTGATACTGTGATATGTTGGCACCAAATGACTTGCATCCTGAAAGCATGCTTTATTGACACAATACGTTTCACACAGAAACAGGTGCTTGACTTCATGAACAAAAAATCTTCTTAAAAAAACGACACCAGTTTGAAGGACAATGTAGTCCTGATGGAGGACCTTATTTCAGCAGAAATTACAGCAACCTAAAAGAAAATAAGACAGGGAATCTGCTTCCCTCCTCTCAGTGTGAATTGTGGCATTGGTGCAAGCTTTACACTTTCTGTTAGTAAAGGATCCACCATGGGTTTCAGGCCAATTATCACGACTACATCACATTTCATGCCTCATATTGAATCCCACTGCCTTAAGCTACGTGCATGCAGGCTCCAAAAGATCAGCAGGCCTGCACATTAACCTCCAGTGATACTGCGGGTGTGAAAATTGTGGGCTCATATTTGACTTGACATATCCCTATAGAACTTTCACTTTGATTTTCATTTTCCACATCAGCGCTGAACCGGTCATTGTAGATAACACAGCCCTGGAAATCCCCTTGTTTTAGTGCGTTTGTGGGGAGGACGTGCACACTTGCAATCCGTATCCCTTTGGCTTGTAAGCTGTTACTAAATCAGGTGAGCTAAATAAGAATGTGGTTGGTAGTCCAGGCTGTGAATAAATCTGATTCCCTCTTAGACTGTAATATCATTCAAAGCAGGGAAGATTAGGTACAGCCTTCTTGCTTGTGTGCACATGTATAAAATGTGTGTTGGTATATTTATATGTTCCTCCATGTGTGTGTGTCTGTGTGTGTTGATGCTAATTTGTGCCTTTTCAAGGACCAGGTCCCTCTCCCTGTGCTCCTTGAATATATTTCACATCTCCATATTACCATCCTTGAATGTCGCCTCCTTGAAGCAATTTCCTCTCAGACATTATCTGATGGCTGAGAACTGCTTGCCATTGGCAGGTGCAGGCGACACTTGGGCTGTGCAGGAGCTGGCTGTTAAACGTGGGACTGGCTCCTTACCAAGCTCCAGTCTGCCCGGCCCTGACAGCCCCCACAGGGCCGGCCACTGGGGGCGGACTGTTGGGCCAACTGGCCACTGAGGGGTGTAATCACTCCCTCTGACATATTTGGCACAGTTCTCTCCATTTGCGACAGCAAGGCCTGTATGCTCAGCGTGCTTAATCCTGTTAGGCCAGGAGATGGCAACATTGAGGTGGGAGATACACATCGGACGTGCTTCAGTCCTGTGATGCTTTATATAGTCTAAGACTGTGAAGATAAGAAAGATAAGAAAGGGTTGATGTCTCATGACACTATATAAAGAAACCTATGAAAAGCCACTCAAATTAAACACAGTAGAGGTTATAACCAATTCATTATAGTTTATCAAACTGTATCATTTCTTCTGTTGGTGTAAAAGCTGTTATTTTGTTCACAGAGAGAATAGACAATATACTTTGCTATATCACAAAACATCATCCAAAAGAGGGGGGGGGGGGGGATATGTAATATGTAGAGAAGTGATAACAGAGGTGCATTATATTTCATATATTTAGTATTTGTATTGGCCTTTTGTCGTGGCTCATATCAAATATGATCTAATCTGCCACTGAAGACAGTCCTTGAATGATTGACTCCTGAAAATCATGGAGCCCTGCTTTGGACATTTTGATTTTTAATAAAGCTATAGGTTTTTGTTTTTTTAAATCATACACTTAGTGAAATTCTGAGTGGCATACTCCTGGGGCTGTTAGAAAAAGCCAAACTATCACTCTATAAATGTAGCATACATACAGCATGCATACCTAAGTATTAAAAGTACAGATTGCTAGATAAACGCTTCTTCTTATAGAAGGGCTTTAAGATGCAGAGGCAGCACAGCCCTCCTGTCTTTACTCATAAGACTTTACAATTAGGAATGCAAAATTGCATTAAGGCACTGAAGAGGATGCCCATGGTGTTAAGTGTGTGTGTGTGTGTGTGTGTGTGTGTGTGTGTGTGTGTGTGTGTGTGTGTGTGTGTGTGTGTGTGTGTGTGTGTGTAAAAGTGCATGAGTGGAGCAGAGAGATAGATTAATGCAGAGGGGCATCAGCTTAGGGGATGTTTTGTTTCCCTACTGTGCACCGAGTGCAGAGGGGAGTTAAGGGATTCCAATCTGGTCGTCGAGTCCTACAGTGCGAGGAATGTTTAGAGTGTGCTTGGTGATAGCGGACTCCATTACGGGGCTGAGTCTCAGGGTAGCCTGCCATTGTGCCGGCAAGCGTGGAGGTTAATCAGATCCCGGGTCCATTATGAATGCTTGCTATTTCTAAAGGGCTCTATGAATAGAATACTGTAAGCTCTGGTTTAAATGAATCCGGGCTCTGTGCTTTCACAGAACAAGGCCTGATAAAGAATAGTGTTGGTGTACTTTTGAAGAGATTCTACATTCTCTAGAGCAAAACCAAATGAGGGGTTTTATGTGGGCCTGGTTATTAATTATCAGAGATTATAAAATTCTCTTAGCTGCTCCGGAGTGATGTTTCCTGCGTCTGCTTGTTTGCTTTAAAGGGTAGATTAAGTTAATTGATTCTTTTAGTGTTAAATTAATTTAATATTGTAAGTCAATGACATCTGCATGCATGAATACTTATCATACTCTTAAGGCTTTATTTTGTTTTAGCTAATTAGGTTTTCACTGCATTTGGGCTTTCATGTTGAATAGATGGCTGTTTAAAGCAGGACCTTAGTTGTTCCTTAGTTGAAAGCCTTCCAAAAACTGACATGTATGGTAGCAGAGTCTAAGGACAGGATCTGGTTTGGTTCAAGGACACTGCAATGCATGGAACTCTACAAAACACAGGAAATGGTGGCACTGACTTGATAACCTCACCACCTATTGATCTCGGGGGAATGGGGGGGGGGGGGGGGGGGGGGTCCATTGGTCTTGTTTGATGGTCCAGCAGATTTATGAAAGTATACAAAGAGTTAAACCTCCATCATGGCTGAATAAGCAGCCAACATGGACACTGCAGTTCTACAAGTGTCCACTTGATGCTGGCTCCAAAAGTAAGTCAGTCCTCATCAACTCCAAACTAAAAGATGGCAAACTTTAAAGCAGACTTGAACAAATTTACAGCCTGGTTCAAAAATGTTGTTGTCATCCATTACACATTTACAGGGGTTTCATTTCCATATTACTCACCCATTTAATTATGTTAAGCCTAAATGTTATTAATCAGGGGTGTGATTGCTTTGAGGGACAGAAGGCTGCTAGCTGCCTGCTATGTGTCACTTCAGCTACTTCAGTCACTGAAAGGCGTTTCTGCCTCTGCTACTAGCTTTCTTTACATGTCAATGTACCATGTTTTATTTTAGTGTGCAGGTGTTTGCATCATTTTTACTACTAAAGTATGTATGGTATGGTATGGTATGGTGTAACTTTGAACATACATCGTCTTTTTGTATCATTAAAGAATTAGGCTAAGAAGATGTTCATGTTGCCATTTTCTTGAGTTATAAAGTAGTAATTGTGGTAATTAATTTACTTACTTTTGTTGTGTTTGTGCGAAAATCACACTTCAGGCTGGCCATGCACCAGTCAGTGCCCCAGTGGAGCCAATCCACTCAAAAAGTCTGCACATGCCCCTGACTTTGGTACAGCCAATATAAGAAGTTTGTACTAAAGGCCTTTTTTTGATTAGTGAAAATATGCTTTATTACTAATATGTAAGCATAACCAAGTAGATGTCACTGTTGGTGATCAGCATACCTGGCTTGCTGGTATATTTTTAGCAGCCATTGGCATCAGAAGTGTTTTTATGGGGGTTGTAATTGGCCGTGATTTAAAGATCTGCTATTCTAAGTGGCCTGGTTTGTGTTGTTTTCACATTTCACTTAGCATCTTTGATGTAATGAATAAAGTTTCAATACTACAAATAAAACTTTATACTGTGGAAGAAAAAAATCAAGAGATTCAAGATTCAGGATTTAAGATTCAATTTGTTGTCACTTCCATAATACCCTCAGCATACATGTGATCGGAATGCTGTTCTCCTCAAATCAGGCAGACTAAAAAAAAGAGATACACACATAAATAAAAGATGGTCACCTTGCTCATTTGCAAGCTAATACATAAGTCATAGACTGTGTTGATAATACAATGTTTGCCAAATTGTTCCTCTCCCCTGCACTCTCAAATCTGAGTTTCTTCTGACCTCAAAAATCCAATTTGGCAGTGGACAAAACCATGAATTCCAGGCTTCAACTACGTTATCAGTGGCTGCACCCTATGTTTTTACAGTTTTTGAGAGAACCTCAAGTCTTGTTTTGTTGTGCAAAGAACACATATGTCAGAATGTTTGTTTATTTTAACCTTTGGTTCATTTGTATTTTTGCATTTTTCCCATCTCATTTTCATTGTCCTTTTCATTGATCTAGTAAAGAGTACACTAAATTAAAGGGCAATTACACTATGTGCTTTTATATGTGAAAATATTAACAATGCATTTTAATCTAACTGAAAGTAGAATATCAGTGAAGACTACAATAATACACACATGTTGGTAAATTCAAACAGGATATTCAACACATTACTATGAAATAGAGAGAAATAAACATGCTCCTGATAGGTTCACATTTCACACAATTTGTATAAAATGTAAGGTCTTTGTAAAAGCACAGAAGCTCAAATTCAACTAAACTGTAACCTAACTAAAGAGGAGGAAATGTGTTAACAGGCTAGACAGTCCTATTCTCAGCAAAGAGGTATTTAAGTACTGAAGATGAAGTGAGATGGAAAATCTCATTTCCATAACAGAACAGGAAAAAAACAGTCTGGCAGAAGGTGTTTTCCTTTTTTTCCCCTGTTGAATTGTCAGAGCAATCATGGTCGAACCACAGCCAAGGCAGAAGACTAAAGGGGGGGGGGGGGGGGGGGGGGTTGAGCCCTCATTCCCAAAACACATACAAATGAACTTGAACAATCTCATGCTTGCACACGCACGCACGCACGCACGCACGCGCACGCACGCACGCACACACACACACACACACACACACACACACACACACACACACACACACACACACACAGTGGTAGATACACAGGGATGCACAAACAGTGCTTAGTCTCAGCGGAGCAGACAGTGAGCACATTATGCAAACAGAGGCTTTGTGTGTGTGGCGCTGAACGTGTCTGTGTGCTGGAGAGAGAAATTAGACTGATTAAAAATCAGGAAAAAAATCACAAACTGCTGGATGGATCTCCTAGGGGCTAATTAGTATGTTGAGTCTTCAGCCAAAAACACACTTGTTTAACAAATCTGGAAATGTAGGTATATTCATGATTTGTTTTCTGAAATCTGCTTTAAATGTTGGACATGTTTACATTCCAAATGCGAGCTGTCGTCGCACCAGAGCAGCAGAAATGTAGAATGTGTGTCAGCCAGCAGCATCAAATAATTTTTTTTACCAACACGCATTTCTTTGGCATACCAGGGATGAATTTGCAATGCAAGGTCTCCTGTGTTCCTTTGGGGTATGAGTTATAGGAGTTACTATATCACAGAGTGCAGAGCCTGGACGGAGAGGAAGAGGTCAGTCTCAGAGAATTCTATCAACTTTCATGTTGAAACCCAGGTAACAGCGGAGTACATTTTGATGCTTCAGGAGGAGGAAATGTACTATTGTTAGAGCTTCTATTGTAAGTTATGCAACCAAACGACTAGAGGAGCCTGAAGGAGCAAAATTGAAATGACCCTTCTCACAAAACAGAATAAATATTTAATTCAAGCTGAAGAAAAGACTATCCCAGACTGTTTTGTCCTTGACCGTATAAGCTGAGCCCTGAAGATATTAGTTCAAGGAAGGGGAACAATAACCGGAGCGAGAGCCGATTCTGTTCACCCTATAAAAGGAAAATCTGAACAGCTCTGTTCTCTTCAATTTATCATTTATAAACTTTAGATTTTTAATGCACCTGCTATCAGCAGACAGCCGGCCCATATGAATATATTCAAGAACACACACAGAAAGTGAACAGAGGGAGATCTGGTTTAATGTTTTGAGTACAGCCGGAATTGTACTTTAATATTTAAACTGACTGCTTCACATTGTGCAGCTTTGAGAACACACTGCTCAGCGTGACTTGTCAAATTCTCCTTGTACTCCTCATGTTAACAGACCAACAGACCAACAGTGCCCAGTGGGGTTGAATGGCCATAACATGACAATCCATCGGACTGACGTGTAAAGCACTGATGATAAGGGCTATCGACTTCCATATATTATGCATTCAAACTGTTTCAATTATCCAGTGTTTTAGACTAGAAATGGAATACATGCATGAGAGAACTTATAACTTGTGTTTCTTTTGGCTGCAACACACACAGTGTACATTTTATGACCACAAATGCATCAAAAGCAGCATGCATGAAATAACAAAGTATAAAAAGGGCATATTTTAGAGCACCATTAATTCTCAGAAGCTTTGGTGGAGGATTTGGATTGTGTTTCCAGAATAATTAGATTTTTGCAATGAGTGATTTTATTGGCTGTCCATATCTTTGCTGAGAGCTGGTGTCTCTGGTTGGAGCTGTACAGACAGCAGGGCACAGGCTGAGCTACAGAAACAGCCACAAGCAATTCAGCAGCTCAGTGAAGCACACACCTGTGCCTAATTAACCTGTGTGTGTCTGCGCCTGTGTGTGCAAGACGGTGTGGAGACAAGGATGAGGACCAAACCAGGGCCATGCAACTTAGTACTAGGCTGTTACTACAAAATGAAGACTTAAACTCAGGTTTAGACAACTGAGTCAACCAAAACAGACGAGCCGTGATTTAAATGAATTTGAAATCTCTTTTATTGATTATCTGAAAAGAAGGATAAAGCTGCAGGTTGTGCAAGATAAAGTGCAACACAAAGAGAAGACAGAAACTGACATGAGGTTTTCAACCACAATAACACTCTTTCAACTTGACCCAAATTTACCACCAAACACCTCTCTTCCCTAAATGCCAGGCGCCACGCCTAAAAGGAAACCCTCCCAAGCCTAACCGCAGTCTGCCACCTGGAAACCCAACAGAAGAACCCTGTCTTCAAATATTTAAGCCCTCAGTGCTAAAAAACAATCTAGCAGCTAATAATCTGCGCTTGAGTGGAAATAAAAGTCAGTGACAGTTAGACGGGAGTACAGCATAAAAGTAAATTATTTCTCATGCCTTCTGGCTTGTACATACTGCCTGCTTCACAGACAGAACCCAGGAAGCCACAGGTCTGCAGTCTGTGTGTCCTCAAGGCACATTGCCAGTACTTAAACATCACCACAGACAAATTCATTCATTCATTCATGCTTTACATCTGATCATATAGAAACCCATAACTGAGATACAGACTGTTCAGCTTTTTTACTGGTTTCAAATCAGTGCGACAAGTCCCTCCAAAGAAGTTCTGCTCACTGTGTTTACAACATTACACGTGCAAACATTAAACACAAGTTAATTAAAAAATCTTTCATCATCATTATCGTCTTTAGGTCATCAGTTTGAAAATATAAACACTTGCAAGAACATGCTTCAAATACAATATTCAACGTAATTAAACGCAACCTTGGTATGGTATGGTATGGTATGGTATGGTATAATATGGTATGGTATGGTATGGTATGATATACCATACCATACCATACCATACAATACAATATTATACCATACAATACCATACAATATTATACCATACCATACCATACCATACCATGCCATACCACACCATACCATACCATACCATACCATACAATACCATACCATGCCATACCATACAATATTATACCATACCATACCATAACATACCATACCATACCATACAATATTATACCATGACATACCATACCATACAATATTATACCATACCATACCATACAATATTATACCATACCATACCATACCATACGATATTATACCATATCGTACCATACAATACCATACAATATCATACCATACAATATTATACCATACCATACAATATTATACCATACATATAATTATATACCATACAATATTAAACCATACAATACCATACAATATTATACCATACATATAATGATATACAATACCATACAATATTAAACCATACAATACCATACAATATTATACCATACCATAAAATATTATATCATACTATACTATACCATACCATACAATATTATACCATACCATACCATATCATAGCATACCATACAATAACATACCATACCATACCATACATACCATACCATACAATATTATACCATACCATATATACTATACAATATCATACCATACAATATTATACCATACAATATTATACCATACCATACAAAGAGCTAAAGTGCAAACATTAAACACAAGTTAATTAAAAAATCCTTCATCATCATTATAGTCTTTAGGTGATCAGTTTGAAAATATAAACACTTGCAAGAACATGCTTCAAATACAATATTCAACGTAATTAAACGCAACCTTGGTATGGTATGGTACGGTATGGTATGGTATGGTATAATATTGTATGGTATGGTATGATATACCATACAATACAATAATATACCATACAATACCATAAAATATTATACCATACCATGCCATATCACACCATACCATACCATACCATACAATACCATACCATGCCATACCATACCACACCATACCATACCATACCATAACATACCATACCATACAATGTTATACCATGACATACCATACAATACCATACCATACAATACAATATTATACCATACAATACCATACAATATTATACCATACCATTCCATAACATACATACCATACCATACCATACAATATTATACCATACAATACCATACAATATTATACCATACCATACCATACCATACCATACATGTCATGCCATACCACACCATACCATACCATACCATAACATAACATACCATACAATATTATAACATGACATACCACACAATACCATACCATACAATACCATAATATATTATACCATACCATACAATATTATACCATACAATACCATACAATATTATACCATACCATACCATACCATAACATACCATAACGTACCATACCATACCATACAATATTATACCATGACATACCATACCATACAATATTATACCATACCATACGATACATACTATACAATATCATACCATACAATACCATACCATACAATATTATACCATATCGTACCATACAATACCATTCAATATCATACCATACAATATTATACCATACCATACAATATTATACCATACATATAATTATATACCATACAATACAATATTAAACCATACAATACCATACAATATTATACCATACATATAATGATATACCATACCATACAATATTAAACCATACAATACCATACAATATTATACCATACATATAATGATATACCATACCATACCATACAATTTTAAACCATACAATACCATACAATATTATACCAAACCATACAATATTATATCATACTATACTATACCATACTATATTATATCATACCATACAATACCATACCATACCATACCATACCATACCATACCATACCATACCATACCATACAATAACATACCATACCATACCATACCATACCATACATACCATACAATATTATACCATACCATACATACTATACAATATCGTACCATACATACCATACCATACAATATTATACCATACCATACATACTATACAATATCATACCATACAATATTATACCATACAATATTATACCATACCATACAAAGAGCTAAAGTGCTCATCATGAGCTAAAGTGCTCATGATGGATAGGCCGGATGTTTGTAATGTAGCAATAAGTAAGGTCTTTTACCTGCTTTTTGTAACATAACAATGAGTAAGGTCTTTTTACCTGCTCTTTTGTAATGTTAACAGACAACGAGTAAGGTATTTTACCTGCTTCTTGTAAAGTGTCTCGAGATAACACTTGTTATGAGTTGACGCTGTACAAATAAAAATTGATTGATTGATTGATTGATTGATACAATATTATACCATACAATACAATATTATACCATACCATACCATACAATACCATACCATACAATATTATACCATACCATACCATACAATATTATACCATGACATACCATACAATACAATACATACCATACTATACCATACAATATATTATACCATACAATACAATATTATACCATACCATACAATACCATACCATACAATACCATACCATACCAAACCATACAATATTATACCATACCATAGTATACAATATTATACCATACCATACAATATAATACCATACCATGTCATACCATACCATACCATATCATACCGTACAATACCATACCATACAATACAATACATACTATACTATACAATATTATACCATACAATATTATACCATACCATACAATATTATACCATACCATACAATGCCATGCCATGCCACGCCAAACCATACCATACCGTACCATACCATAACATAACATACCATACATATTATACCATGACATACCATACAATACCATACCATAAAATACAATACAATATTATACCATACCATACAATACATACCATACTATATTATACCATACAATACATACCATACCACATAATATTATACCATACCATACAATATTATACCATACCATACAATATTATACCATGACATACCATACAATACCATACAATACAATATTATACCATACCATACCATACCATACCATACAATACATACCATACAGTATTATACCATACAATACCATACCATACTATACCATACCATGCCATGCCATGCCATGCCACACCACACCACACCACACCATACCATACATACCAGACAATATTATACCATGACATACCAAACAATACCATACAATATTATACCATACCATACAAGATAATACCATACCATACAATACCATACAATACCATACAATACCATACCATACCATACTATATAATATTATACCATACCATACAAGATAATACCATACCATACAATACCATACCATACAAATACAATACCATACCATACCATACAATACATTATTACACTATACCATGCCATACCATACAATATCATATCATACCATACCATACAAAATTATACCATAAGATACCATACCATACAATATTATACCATGACATATCATACCATACCATACAATATTATACCATACAATACAATACCATACAATATTATACCATACAATATTATACCATACATACATACCATAAAATATTATACCATACCTTACCATACCATACAATATTATACCATACCATACAATATTATACCATACCATACAATATTAAACCATACAATACCATACAATATAATACCATACAATACCATACAATATTATACCATACAATATTATACCATACAATATTATACCATACCATACTATACCATACCATACCAAACATTATCATACCATACCATACCATTCCATACATACCATACCATACAATATTATACCATACCATACAATACCATGCCAAACCATACCAAACCATGCAATACCATACCATACCATACCATACAATATCATAACATACCATAACAAACCATACAATATTGTACCATACCATACCATAACATACCATACAATATTATACCATACCATACAATATCATACCATACCATACCATACAAAACTATACAATATTATACCATACCGTACAATTTTATACCATACAATACATATCATACAATACATACCATACAATATTATACCATACCATGCCATACCATACAATTCCATACATTATTATACCATACAATACCATACATTACATACAATACAATATTATACCATACATTTCCATACATTATAATACCATACAATACATACCATATTATACCATACCATATTATACCATAACATACAATACCATACCATACAATATTATACCATACCATACAATATCATAACATACCATAACAAACCATACAATATTATACCATACCATACCATAACATCCCATACAATATTATACCATACCATACCATACAATATTATACCATACCATACAATATCATACCATACCATACCAAACCATACAATATTATACCATACCGTACAATTTTATACCATACAATACATACCATACAATACATACCATACAATTCCATACAATATCATACCATACCATGCCATACCATACATTTCTATACATTATAATACCATACAATACATACCATATTATACCATACCATATTATACCATAACATACAAAACCATACCATACAATATTATACCATACCATACATACCATACAATATCATACCATACAATATTATACCATACCATACAATACATACCATACAATATTATACCATACCATACAATACAATATTATACCATACCATGCCGTACAATATTATACCATATGATACATACCATACAATACCATAGCATACAATACATACCATACAATATTATACCATACCATACAATATTATACCATGCCATAAAATATCATATCATACCATACCATACCATGCCATACCATACCATACAATGCCATACCATACCATACAATATTATACCATACCATACAATATTATACCATACATACAATATCATACCATACTATACCATACCATACAATATCATACCATACCATACCATACTATACCATACCATACAATATCATACCTTACCATACATACCATACAATATTATATCATACCATACCATATAAATCAATCAATCAATCAATTTTTATTTGTATAGCGTCAACTCATAACAAGTGTTATCTCGAGACACTTTACAAGAAACAGTTAAAATACCTTACTCCTTGTCTGTTAACATTACAAAAGAGCCGGTAAAAAGACCTTATTAATTCTTATGTTACAAAAAGCAGGTAAAAGACCTTACTTATTGCTATGTTACAAAGATCCGGCCTATCCATCATGAGCACTTTAGCAAAGCAGCAAAAGTTACAGTGGTAAGTAAAATCTGCCATATTAAAAGGCAGAAATCTTCTGCCGGATCCCCCCCATACCATAATATACAATATTATACCATACCGTACATTACAATATTATACCATACCATATAATATCATACCATACTATACCATACAATAACATACCATGCCATGCCATACCATACAATATTATACCATAACATGCCATGCCATACAATACCATACGATATTATACCATACCATACCATACCATACAATACCGTACCATACAATATCATACCATACCATACCATACCATACCATACCATACCATGCCATGCCATACCATACCATACAATATTATACCATACATACCATACAATATTATACCATACAATACCATACAATATTAAACCATACGATATTAGACCATACCATACTATACCATACCATGCCATGCCATACCATACAATATTATACCATACCATACCGTACAATAGAATATCATACCATACCATACAATATTATACCATACAATACAATATCATACCATACATACTACACCATACCATACAATATTATACCATATCATAACATACCATGCCATACCATACCATACCATACAATATTATACCATACCATACAATATCATACCATACCATACCATACAATATTATACCATACCAAACCATAACGTACCATACAATATCATACCATACCCTACAATATAATATTATACCATACCATACAATATCATACCATACCATACAATACAATATCATACCATACCATACAATACAATATTATACCATACCATACAATATCATAACATACCATATCATACCATGCCATACCATACCATACAATATTATACCATACAATACCGTTCAATACAATATCATACCATACTATACCAAACCATACAATATTATACCATACCATACAATATTATACCATACAATACCGTACAATACAATATCATACCATAATATACCAAACCATACAATATTATACCATACCATACAATATTATATCATACCATACCATACCATATGATGTTATACCATACAATACAATATTATACCATACTATACAATATCATACCATGCCATACCATACCAAACCATACAATATTATACCATACCATACAATATTATACCATATCATACCATACCATGCCATACCATGCCATACAATATTATACCATACCATACAATACGATATTATACCATACCATACAATACAATATTATACCATACCATACAATACAATATTATACCATAACATACAATATCATACCATACTATACCATACCATACAATATCATACCATTCCATACCATACCATATCATACCATACCATGCCATGCCATACCATACAATATTATACCATACATTACCTTACAATATCATACAATACAATACAATATTATAACATACCATACAATATCATACCATACCATACAATATTATACCATACCATACCATACCATACAGTATTTTAACATACCATACAATATTATACCATACCATACAATATTATAACATACCATACAGTATTATACCATACATACCATAAAATATACCATACAATATTACACCATACTATACAATATTATACCATACCATACCATACTATACCATACCATGCCATGCCATACCATACAATATTATACCATACCATACCGTACAATAGAATATCATACCATACCATACAATATTATACCACACAATACAATATCATACCATACTACACCATACCATACAATATTATACCATATCATAACATACCATGCCATACCATACCATACCATACAATATTATACCATACCATACAATATCATACCATACCATACAATATTATACCATACCAAACCATAACGTACCATACAATATCATACCATACGCTACAATATAATATTATACCATACCATACAATATTATACCATACAATACAATATTATAACATACCATACAATATCATACCATACCATACAATATTATACCATACCATACCATACAGTATTATAACATACCATACAATACCGTACAATACAATATCATACCATACCATGCCATGCCATACCATGCCATACCATACAATATTATACCATACCATACCATGCCATGCCATACCATACAATATTATACAATACCATACTATACCATACCATACAATATCATACCATACCATACCATAGCATACCATACCATACCATATCATACCATACCATGCCATGCCATACCATACAATATTATACCATACCATACCATACCGTACCTTACAATATCATACCATACAATACAATATTATAACATACCATACAATATCATACCGTACCATACATTATTATACCATACCATACCATACAGTATTTTAACATACCATACAATATTATACCATACCATACCATACAGTATTATAACATACCATACCGTACAATACAATATCATACCATACCATGCCATGCCATACCATGCCATACCATACAATATTATACCATACCATACCATACCATGCCATGCCATACCATACCATACAATATTATACCATATTATACCATACCATACATACTATACTATATTATACCATACCATAACATACATACCATACCATACAATATTATACCATACCATACAATATTATACCATACTATACCATACCATACAATATTATACCATACTATACTATACCATACAGTATCATATCAAACCATACCATACAATATTATACCATACAATATTCTACCATACCGTACGATATTATACCTTACCATACAATACCATACAATATTATATCATATTATACCATACTATACCATACAATATTATACCATACCATACCATACCATACCATACATACCATACATTATTATACCGTAACATATCATACCATACATACCATACAATATTATACCATAAAATACAATATTATACCATACCATACCATACAATATTATACCATGCCATACAATATTATACCATACAATATTATACCATACCATACAATATTATACCATATTATACCATACCATACCATACAATATTATACCATACAATACCATACCATACATACCATACAATATTATACCGTAACATACCATACCATACCATACTATACCATACAATATTATACCATACAATACAATATTATACCATACAATTCCATACCATACCATACAATATTATACCATACCATACAATATTATACCATACTATACCATACCATACGATATTATACCATACTATACCATACCATACAATATTATATCAAACCATACCATACCATACCATACCACACATACCATACATACAATATTATACCATACCATACAATATTATACCATACAATATTATACCATACCATACAATATTATACCATACCATGCCATTCCATACATACCATACGATATCATACCTTACCATACAATACCATGCCATACAATATTATATCATATTATACCATACTATACCATACAATATTATACCATACCATACCATACCTACCATACAATATTATACTGTAACATATCATACCAAACATACCATACAATAGTATACCATACCATAAAATACAATATTATACCATACCATACAATATTATACCATACCATATATACCATACCATGCCATACAATAATGTACCATACCATACATACTATATTATACCATACCATAACATACATACCATACCATACAATATTATACCATACTATACCATACCATACAATATTATACCATACTATACTATACCATACCATAAAAAATTATATCAAACCATACCATACCATACCATACAATATTATACCATACAATATTCTACCATACCATACAATATTCTACCTTACCATACAATACCATACCATACAATATTATATCATATTATACCATACTGTACCATACAATATTATACCATACCATACCATACATACCATACAATATTATACCATACCATAAAATACAATATTATACCATACCATACAATATTATACCATACTTACCATACAATATTATACCATACCATACCATACAATATTATACCATACCATTCCATAACATACCATACCAAATGATATTATACCTTACCATACAATACCATACCATACAATATTATACCATATTATACCATACCATACCATACCATACAATATTATACCATACAATACCATACCATACATACCATACAATATTATACCGTAAGATACAATACCATACCATACTATACCATACAATATTATACCATACAATATTATACCATAACATTCCATACCATACCATACAATATTATACCATACCATACAATATTGTACCATACTATACCATACTATACAATATTATATCATACTATACCATACCATACAATATTATATCAAACCATACCATACCATACCACACATACCATAGCATACAATATTATACCATTCCATACAATACTATACCATACAATAATATACCATACCAGACAATATTATACCATACAATATTCTACCATACCATACATTATTATACCATACCATGCCATTCCATACCATACCATACGATATTATACCTTACCATACAATACCATACCATACAATATTATATTATATTATACCATACCATACTATACCATACCATACCATACCATACCATACCATACAATATTATACCATACCATACCATACAATACGATACCATACCATTCCATTGTTGTGTTTTGTTATGCTGTTCTATTTCTTTTTTTATGTATTTTTCTTTCTTTCTTGTGTGACGGCCTCAGAGTTGGCCTTTACCTACAGTATTTATTGTTCCCTGTTGCTGCCTTTGTTTTCCTGTTGCAGGTACTGTAGACATGGTTGGCGACTGAGAGGACTCTGTAATGCAGTACACCTGAGGAGGCTGGTTTCAGGAGGCAATAAAGTAGACCTGCTCAGTCTTATCACTCTCTTCCCTGGCCTGCAGACTGTCATCAGCATTGTGTTGTGAAATTGATGTGGCTATTTTGATTAATTTCTTGTGTCCCTGTTTCTTTTGTATGTGTTGTCTTAAATTGCAGCGTGACCAGGGCAACATGAAGGCTCCATTAAGCAATAAAAGGTATTTCTTTATTTGTTTATATGATACGCCACTCGGTCTTTTCATCATGCACTGGGTGTCCTTCAAAAATGGTATCTACTATATGAAAAGAGCTTTGCTTCATCCTGCAGGCTTCTTCACCGTACATTCCTTATTTTTATTGAAGCTCTTGACCCTGTAGTATCTGAATTAAAGACAACATATTTTGTTCCATTAGTGGTATTCAGTCATGAATAAAGTCTTTGCCCTCTTCAGATGGATGTATGAATAATACAAGTTCAAGGGATGGATTTTCAAAAAACTTGGCAAAATTGTGCCAAAAAATTCTTGGTGACTCCTGTAAATTCTGTTATGTGCTGTTAGAATATATTTTACCTGAGACTAGAGTGTGCACTTTTTTAGGGAATTCATGAAGTAAATGATGTTGATCAATCTATAAAGACAAGGCTTGGGAATGGATTGAGACCTCCTGGCAGTTGGAAGCGAGATTTACAAAAAAAAAAGTTTATTGGCTTTTTTGCAGAATTTACTAACAATTGGAAGACACTAGTGCCAGCCTTATCTATTGGGTAAGGGAATGTGTTTTTTATTCCATAATTTGTCTCAGATTATGTCTGGCCAAAAAGTAGGCCTTGCAAAAAAATGGAAGAACATTTCTCCACGGCTTTTTTTCCCCCTACCTGAAGACTCTGAGCACTGTCACAGCCTGTCACCACAAAAATCATGCAGAGGACTCTCTTGTCAGCCTAAATCACTTTCTATGATTCTCCCTCATGTTCTGCGTCTCTCTCTCTCCCTCTTGGTCGCATGTTTCCATACAAACTGCTGTGCACAGCTAGATACCGTGGAATCTGTGCGGCTTGCTGAGGCAATTTGGATAAAGTGTCAGATGTGATGTGTTAAATCAAAGTGACATTCCAGACATGCAAAAACAAGATCCCTTGAGATTTGGTGGATAAAGTCCTGATCATCTTCAATACTAGTCGGTGTATGTGTTGATAAAACACTCGAACAAGGCAGGAAGAATGGTTGTATAAAGTCCTATCTGTGTGCCCTCCAATGTTTCCCTTGTAGATTTTTGAAGAGCACGAAAATCTTCTCAACACCAAAAGACACTTCAAATAAATTCTTCATTGGCCTGTCAAAATGCTTTTCCCCTTCGCTCAACACCAGCAAGAGACTACCGTGATCTGCTCTGAAATGGCCTCATTGTGCGGGGCATCAAGGATTTCTACAGCTCCATCTCTGGGTGTGTGCTCTCAACTGTGAATTTCAGATTCAGACAGCCAGAGGCCCAAGGCCATGAGCCGCCAGCGCTGCCGGAGCACTCTGTTGCTTCACACATCTAAAGATTGGCTGACATGTTTAAGTTTTGCCGTACCTTTGCTCAATCTCTGTGTGATTACTCTCTCTGGATACCGTGCAAAGCCAAGTGACTCAAGACCTACATGTGTCAGGGCAATGAAGTTCTCCACTCTGTAATTTTGAGTCTGCATCCCCAGAACTGCCATAAACGCACATTTTGATGAGATTTATGGTACACACACCGAAGCGCTTCTAGACACATCAGCATGTAACATGGTAATCTGAGGGAGGATGTTTGACAGAGAGTTTTTTCTGGTTGGCCTCGGTATCCCATGATGCTGTAATCCCTTAATATCTCACCAATAACTATTAAGGATTTAATGTCACTCGTACTCTGCCGGGGTTTTTGCTTGATTCTCTCTCAGTCGTCCTGAACCCAGGACACAGCTGAGACTGACTGAGCCCAGAAAATCCTTAAAGTCTCCTCTCAGAGGTCACAGAATCAGACGTGCTGAGGCGGGATGTTCAGAGGCTGCATGACGGGAAGTCAAGGTGACCATTTCGTCCTGAGTCAGTACGTTTCAAGATCACCTCGTTTGACTTGCTGCCGTGAGAAAAATAGAACAGGAGACAAGAAAAAGGAGAAGTCATTGTCCTCACTTCTGGTCTGAAATTAGAACTGTTTCATTTACTGTGAAGCTTTGACATCCAAAGTGTTTGTATTTCAAGCTCAAACGTGTGGAAAAATGTGGATCACAGCAGCTAAGATAGATGGGGAAAAAAACTCCACATTTTAAGTCTACTCAAAAAATCCTGCAGTTAATTTTTCATGGCTCTACCTTTTAAGAGGCTTGTCAGTTTGATTTAACGTTGAGCTGACAGTTATTGGTTTTCAGTGTTTACCTCTTATCACTTCAGAAAACTGGGGAAGGCCAATTTTTTTATATATATTTTTTTAACACTGGATGCACATATAGTGGCATCAAAAATTAAGATCTTGACGCCCTGGAAACATTACAAAAGCTTTCCATAATGCCGCGCTGTGTGTAATTGGTTATGCTCTTTTCTTGTGTGTGTGTGTTCAGAGGATGGCAGGCGTTTTAAATTTTATCACTTTTTCTCCCTCTATTCTGTCTTCTGACTGAGTGACATATCCCTCCACATACTATAGCCTCTTTCTGAATGTTTTTCTTGCCTCTGCAGCTTCAATCACTCACACACACTAGAGCATGGACAGTTTGCATTTGAATGATTGAAGCGCACACTGGAGGTTGTTGTTTTTCTTCTTCACATTACTGATGCCCAGAGCTTGCTTTTGTCGAGTTAGAATTTTACATAATAAACAAGCAGAGCAGAGATGAGCGTTCATCGACACATGTGCTGGCCACTTTTGATACAGAAAGTCTTTAAAAGGAGGGGCTTACAGTGAAGAAATTGTCTTAAGTGGTTCAAAGGATTTGAAGCAGAAGGAGAAGAAGAAGAGAGGGTTGATGTTTGCTCTACTGGCCCAGGGTCTAATCAGAGACCAACAACACCCCCACCACCCCCGCCCTCTCCCTCACCCTCTCTCCCTCCACACAGGCACAGGATTTTCTCTCACTATTCAGGGGGCTGATAGATGAGCCTCTCTTTGTATTTCAGCCATGCACTTTCTTAAATCTGAAAAGCCAATTCATCTCGGGGAAATGCAAGAGGAGGAGGGAGTAAAGGAAAAAAACTTCAAAACTCTTTTTTTTTCTTTCCTGCGCGTTTCCACCGCTCAAGTGTCATTCACAAGCTCTCTAAGCATTTTGTTCCTCCTTCATTAATTGTCTCGGTTCTTCAGCCCAAATCATGCGCCTCAACTGCGACAACAGCCAGGGAGAATTTGACCTGTTTATTCCCCTCTTAGTTCACAACAGATAGAGAATCATCTGCACAGATCTCACACAAAAGAGGAAAATGTGTTTATGTTTCCTGATGGATTGAATTAATCTTTGCCTTTCAGGTACGGTGCTTTGCAGACATTCAGGCACAGTCGTTTATCTATGCTTTCTGTCAAATAGCATTTTCAAGCATTTTGCTGGCCAGACAAAGTATAATAAATCATCCCTGTTTGTGTAGCGGGGCATAAGGGAGGCAGCAGCTGTGTGGACAGGCTGTGTGAAGTTTAGGCACTTCCATTACACACATGTCAACAACATGTACAAAGTTTAATGGTCCTGCAGTGAACCGGAGGGCAAATCTTTTTTACACTTGAAAGCTTTCTTTTTGCTCCAAGAAGATTGTATTTCATCCACAAATATATACCACTGAGTTTCACTCTGCCCGCGTGTCGAGAGAGAACCCGTGTCATGTTTAATTAGCTAAATTCTCCCGCTGAATGTGGACACCTTGTTGACACATCCATTCCACATGAGCTATTGCTGATTCCTTTGAATGCAATTTACATAATTATACCTCATCCAGGCGTGTGAAGCACATGCCTCAAACGACGTGTTGCTCGCAGCAGAGGCAGCAACAGCCATATTAACACTCAATCCGCAACCTCCTCCATCTGCATTGTATGAGACATGATGGTCCTGCTGTATTACAGATATGACCCCCCAACCCCCATTTGTGCACACACACACACACACACACACACACACACACACACTCATACCACCTCCTCCTCTTAAAGCACACAAAGGGAGGAAATCTCACCGCCTTAGAAAGATGACCTAAATTTCTACAATGCTTTGCACTCTACATATTTAAGTTGATCTGCCTTCATATATGCAAAACTGTTAGTGTACCGCCTCTTTTCAAAACATAAATTCTCATTTACATGCACACTAATGCAAAACGAGCCTCTCCACCGGTGAGTGCATAAGCTCTGTGGTAACATTCAAAGTCAAACAACACCCTTCTTCCCCCCAAAGAACAATGAAGCATGACAGTTTGAATTGCCAGAACGTACTGTCAGAGGGCTCCTCCATAGCTCCCAGCACTGAGTTTCCCTCTGAATCTCGTCTTGCTCGTCTAATAACTCTGTTTATATGTGCTGTGGGACACATCTGGGGAGACACCTTGAACATGGGATGCAGCTCTCAGTCCAAACATTACGAGAGGAGTGAGAAACTCATCTGCCTGATTGTCTCTGAACTCTAGGAGAAGAATCAATAAAACATAACACTGGCTTCTCTCTGCCAGTAAGACTTCCAATGGGGTTTGAAAAGCCCCATGTGACGTCGGAGGCTTTGCTCTCGCATATGAAAAACACTACAGTTTTATTTTGATGTTTGAATTAATCAGCGGAGAGCATCTTCAGAACAAAAAGATCTGATGTTGCTGTTGGGAGCTGTGGCCATCTGAGATTTCACAGGCTGTATTTAAAAGCATGTTTTTGAAGAATGCATTTCTACAGCCCATAATAAGCTTAGTCGATCCATAGTGCCTCTTATATCTTGGTCTACAAAACTCAGCCAGGCTTTTTTTTCTCTCTCTCTCTCTCTCTATCTCTCTATACCACAGATTGTTAATGTCCTAATCTATCCCCTTGGAGAGAAGAATTGACTTCAAAGACTCGTGTTGAAAGTAAGTGTTGACTCAAATACCCCAGCTGCAGAGTATGTGTAAACACCTCTCTCATGTGAAGGTTGAAGCCCTGTGAAGTGTGTCACTTGTGGCAGTACAATGGGGCAATTATACAGACCGGGGTCAACATATGTAGAGACCAATGGAATACAAAGGAAGTGGCTGAATAGGAGGGGAGTGTGACCTCTTTAGCACATTATCTCAGAGTTGAAAGAAATCCTTTCCTACAGCAGCTACTCTAAAACAAACAATAGATGGCTACCTTCAAGTGCAGAAAATTGTTACTTTTCTCCTGAAACGCCTTGATCACTAAACTTTAAAGGGGATTGTCTGACTTTATGGCAAACACACTTTGCTTACCAATCATTACACAAGAGATCAGCACTATAAAAGAAAGCTTGCCAGCTCCCCCCCAGAAGAAGACTTTCACATCACAAATCACATGTGGAGGATGTAAGAGCAATTATAGATCCTTAAATGTATAAACGGACATGTTAAAAATGTTTAAGCCACGGCCAGCCAGCCAAAGCCTTAATAATTTAAGCCACGGGAGCAGTGAAGAATCCTCAAGTGTCAAAATGTTCTTGTTGAGGTTCATGTTTTTTAAAGCTTTTGCGGAAATAGTTGACGATGCAATCATCTAGAGAACAGCAGCTTTTAAGTCATTTTCAAATTGAAACTTTATTATGTAAAAAAATAAAATTTTGTTCTTGTTTTGGTTTGTGGTAACGATTTGCAATGAAGTGGCCAGAAAATATGTGTAGATACAAAACAAACAGACGGAGAATCAATGTGAACAACCTGATAATTAATGAACTGTTAATGAGAATTTCCTCAAGAACTCTGAGTCAGTGACTGTAATGATGAGTTAAAACAGTGTCATCAGTCATTGTTATTTTAATGGAACACGAGTAACTTCTCATTCATTCATCTTTTAAATCATTTATTCATCTGTTCGCTACTCCTGAAGAAAAATACAAGATCAAATTGTAGAAAGTAGTCCCTGATTAGCTGATGATTGATATAAATGATAATAATATTTGTCATTAATATAATTTCTCCCCATCATACAATCAGAGTCATTCAGGGAATACTTAATGACTCATAAATCAGGTTGTTGCTTATTCTCTCACACGTTCCTTGGTTACTACTCACAGTTTTCCACGTGTTCCACATATTGTTGACTAATAATTACTTGACAATTCATTCATATAGATCCCCACAGCTTGTGTCCAATAGATCACTGTTATAGTTGTAGAATCTGTGTTCTTCAGGAGATGTTCATTAATGATTCAGTAAGGCTTAGATCCTTCCTGGTTGGTTCCTCACATGTTCCTTACTTCCTGCTTACATATTTGTGTACCTATATGAATATTGTTACATGTCATACACAGGGATCTTAGTGGACATTTTTTTTTAAATTACACTTTTGATTATAATGTTTCTTTTAATTCAGCTTTTGACATTCTGCTAGACCACAGCAGTAAAACCTGAGACTGTAGTCACAACATGCGGCTGTACTTTGAATATAATTCAAAGTGAAAATGGAACTGAAAGTTAATTTGTAAAACGCAATAAGATATCTAGAATTAACTGTAAGAGAATAATTAAGTTAGTGAGTTCTCAGATATAACAGCAAGCTTGAGAAAGTTTTTGGGTAATTACACTGATCAAAGAAATATATTCAAGTTTATTTCACATATTTTTAATTATATGAAAGAGCTTCAGGATGTAATCCAAAAAGTAAACCCGACTGGATCCACACGAGCATTTTCACCAGCTGGCATCCACTCCAACTATTAGAGAGAATTTGATATCAGCTGACAATAAAAAGGACTAATAAACAAATTGATTGAGTTTATATGAAATTAAGGATGTTATATAGTTATTTCTATAAGTAACTAAAGATCTACAAAAGAACACAAATGTTGGAAACTGAGAACCCAAAAACAAGTATTGATAATAACAGATTGTATGAACAGCCTTGAGTTTAAGTACAAATCTACAATACAAAAAGAAAATAAGAACTACAGCCCCACCTCTGACTGGGAAGACAGACAATTATAGCTTAGGACATTTGGGTGGCATCTTGGGTGGCCATCAGATTTCAGGTGGGGGCTACTCCCTGTACACACTAATGGCATTCTTAAGAACAAGATGAAAAGATCAATGTACCTGCATGCACATGGAGCTATAACCAGCCGCTGCTTGGCTTAGTTTAGTACACATTTATTAGTTTGTCTTCATCCAACGGTTACAGAATTTGTCTAGCAGCTCAAAAGGTCACTAATCAACATACTAACTGGTCAGTTATCTACTTAGTAAATCTGTTCCCTTTGGACAGAGCTAGGCTAACTGTTTCCTCCTGTTTCCAGTCTAACTAAGCTAGGCTAACAGACTGCTAGTTACTGCCTCGTATTTAGCATGCAATATTCACAGTGATATCCATCTTCTTGTCTTACAATCAACAAGAACGTAAATATGTCAAGCCATTCCTTTGACAAGTCCTCCAGAGAATTCACTTGATTGATCTGCAACACAACAATTAATTACAGACTCTGCATATAGCCGTGAATGTGCGCTAACAGCCGTATGCTAATGTGTCAGATGAACTTCTTCAACCCAAATGTAACTCAAATGTCATATTTGAATGTCAAGTTGAACATGGGCGAACTAAGCAACAGGAAACACAAAGTGATGGAGAGAGAGAGAGAGAGACAGATGGAGAGAGAGAGCAAGAAGGAAAGAGAGAGAGAGAGTCTGGCTTCTCAAAGGCAGAGGATATAGAGTTCTTTAAAGTGAGCGATCTCCCACCAGAGCAATATTGGGTGTAGCTGAGCTCCACCACAATATAATTTGCCTCTGATTTCTAATCTTGGTAAAAGAATGTGAGTCTAAGTGCCTTCCACTAATGCAGACTATCATGGCATTTCTTCAGGCACATTATGGACCAGAGTGATTAGAGAACTTAAAATGCAAAGGCATCCCTTGAAACTGAATGCATTTACAATCCCATTAAATATGGAATTGTGTCTGTGGGCCAACAGTAAATTTGAAATATCTTTCCCTGCAACTGTTTCTTCTTCTCATCTTTTTTTTTTTTTTTGCTGTTTGCAGCTCGCTTCCTCCATTCACTTGGTGAATCTGTTTGAGGCTGTGAATAATTTGCCAGTAACTTTCATGGAAGCAGTTACACCCGATACCATTATTTAACATTCATCATAAAAACGCTATCAAGAATTTCCATCAGCATCATGCAGATATTTTTTTTTCATAGCTGATGAATCTGACAGTTGGTTGCTTTCATCGTGGATGAAAAACAGCCACATAAATTGCTACAAAGATATAAAAATCAAATATTTATATAAAACGTAGCTCGAATACAGACTCTGGAATGCAGGATAAAGTCCTTCTGTGGATATGACCTTGAGCTCATGTAGTAGAATTTTTTTTTTAATTATTATTCTGCACTCTGTGTTATTATCCCTTTTAAAATGTAGAGCACTGCTTATCTGAAAATAGGATATTCATGCAGCCTGAATTGCTGGAAGGTCATAACGAGTGGAGAACCCTGCAAAAAAAACAAAAAACATTCAATATATTTCATGTTCAAGATCTTTACATAATACAATTAAATGTAATATGCAAATGAAGCAAAAACAAACAGTGGAATTTGCCCACCACAGTGAAAAAACAACCATCTGCTGAATAACCTTCTTCAACCATAAACAACCATTTACTCCTCATGAATTCACATAAACTCCTCCGTGTCCCAGTTCAAATTAATGCTGTATTGTAGTGCGATAATCCATCTATCAGCACAGCCATTTGACCTGCTTTAATGTAATCCAAAGAGAATCGCCCACACTGAATCTATGATCACCTCTGTTCTCATTAAAGGGAAAATCAGCCTACGTAACATGTGGCTCCAAATTGAGCGGAAAGAAGAAACAACTGTTTATCAAACTGTTTAATGAACCGTCCTCGATGCTTTCCACTCCTTCCTTTGCTGCATTAAAAGTACATTATACTGATATTGTGCCGCTCCAGCAGTAAAATTCTGACAGCAGCAGTTGTAAAAAAATGTTGTCTTTCTGTTTCATTATTCTCATGAGGGTAATAACCACCATGACACTTTCTTAAAACGTAAACACTCCAACAAACTAGTTTCATTATAATCAACCATAGACTGTTTAAAAAAGATAGACGACATGAATGCTCCCCAAAAGTGAAGCCAAAATATTTTGAGCCAATAATGTGTTAAAATGAGCATAACACCATGACTGACAGCTCTGTTGACCAATGAGGCTTTGGTGCTGTGTGAACTGGATCAGCAGAGTATTGAGGCGGAACAGCAAAAATAATTGTGACAAACTCTTAAACACAAGCGTCGTTGAACTTTCCAAAATCATGAAGGTCTGCGTTAAACGGACATGTTCTGCTGTGGATTTCATCGACCTGGCTAATCGTTACCTTTCTAAAGGAAGCCTAAATGTTTTGGTTAGCGGACGAGAAGGAACATTAATACCTCAGCTCCTCCAGCTGATCGCTACTGTGCAGACTCTTGACTCTGACTCCAAATAGTATGTCAGCGACAGTCCAGGGGGGGATTTTGGCTTCATTTTGCAACAACGGAAGGTGCAGAGACATTGACAATCTATAGAGTTAATGCTATCAGATGTTAGCAAAACACAAAATATATAGCATCATTTAACATAATTTGAAGTCTTGTGTGTGTCCACCTGATGAGTGTAAGGTAGATATTATCTTTCCCTTTACCTTTGTTTTGCTCTTCACAACTTCCAGACCAAAACACCTCACCCATAAGTTCTTTAACATTCACTGGCTAGTTCCTAACTGTGCCAGTTTTCTGCATTTTGCTCTGGATGCACTGCTTTAATGGTAAAAGTTAATTGACTTTTCTAGACTACTCAAAGCTCTTTTACACCTCAGGTCACACATACACATTCACACACTGATGTCTGTGGTGCCCATCAGAAGTAACTAATCCATTCAAACACATTCACACATTGACGAAGCAGCGGGAGCAAATTGGGGTTTTTCCCATGGACATATAGGACATGTGATGCAGGAGCTGGGGATTGATCCCCTAACTTCTCAGTTGAGAGAAGACCGACTTTACCAACTGAGGAATATCCGGCCCTTTAACAGCTGCCCAGCTCAAAATGACACAGACAAGAGCAGTAACTCACACCACTGTGGGTCAGAACACTTAGAGATTAAAACACTCCATACACTTTATGAACTGTAGATTTAGGAGATGGTTAATGTGTATATGGCACATGGTCATTTAATCAATAATCAAAAGCCTTAACTGTATATTGTTGTCACATAATTCCTCCAACTGCTGAGTTAACTTAACCCCTTTTATCTTCTTCATCCCCAGTGGAGGGAGCACCTCTAACTTTAGTCTCATTCTGACAGCAAAAGTGAAAGAAAACATCAAACATGCAAATGGACCCAGGCGTGATCTCACAGAAACACAGTAAAGGAACCCAGTGACAGGGGAACATTTGGATTTGGTTTTGTTTCTGATGTTGTTTTTTGCTTCACATTCAGAGTGTTGTGTCGCATATACGAGGAAACTCGTGAGGATGAGACAGAAAAGGGAAGGAACACATTTCATGCAAATTGAGCCTGAAAGAACAACAATTCCATTTCCTGAAACTTGCTTAGATCAGGGGCTCAAAGTCCATTTGTGTAGTTCTATTTAGTGGCTAATTTTACAAATTACATTTTAGATTGCGCTTGAAGACATGTTGGCAGCCTTGTCATGAATCTAATTGGGGAATTAGAAAAATCTGTTTTGTCCTCAGAGAAATGTTAATAATTATTCTTACTCCAAAGCATCAAAAAACATTGTTTATTCCTAAATATGGTGACTAATGCCTTCAGAAACAAATCTGTCACAGTTGTTTCTCTATTTGTGTGGAAGTTAACCGTAGAAATGCCCCCCCCCCCCCCCCCCCCCACACACACACACACACACACACACACACACACTTATTGTTGTTTACTGCAGCCGTTCCCTTTCAGCATGTCTCTGTGGGCTTATCGGATCATTATAGCTATTGTTATCTTTATTGTTTCACATCATTGTTTGTGCTTCAGCAGCAGCACACTCTGGACTCTGTGGCAGACTAATAAACAGTATGGAGTAAACTATACTCTAACCTCCATGCCCTCTTGAGATGTAAAAATGGAGAAGTTATACGTTAATAGTCAGAGAGTGAGCAGACTGAAGCAGACTGAAGAAGAGACCTTCGTAGATGTTGGGTATACTCTTAGTTTCTTAACAATCATGTTTCGTCATAGAAGCAAAAACAAAGAAAATATCACCCAATCAAATCTCCATGCTCCACTAGAGGCTCAACAAACATCTTTAAAGAACAAAAAGACATACATACATATAGCTCATTTCTAAAAATGCAGATGTCTTTTCACTTTTACTACTAAAGTTTGGACTGACAAATCAACAATGTGGCAGTTACAAGGATGAACTATTTCCAGTCCAACATGCAAAGGTCAAAGGTATAGTGGAGTATGTGGTATTGGTTAAACATGTTAAACATATTTCCCCCCAAAAAATAAAAATAATAATTCACAAAACACAACCTCTGACCTTCAGGAAAGGAATTTGCGACCTGACTGCTGGGATTTGGCCCAATGAGGCAAAATTGGCACAAGGATCTTGGTAAATTTGCCCATGATAATTATGTTTGGCTAGCCTACACTTGGACATTGTGCTTCCACGCCAACATTTAAAAACGACTTCTTTCTTTATAGTCTTTATGTCTTTGTACATGTCTTGAGTTGTGTCTGTGAGAAACAGGTAAACATGTTATATTTCCTAAGCTTTTAACAAAGAGTATGGTCTTCTTCCTGCTCTTTTGTAAAAGTGTCTTCAGATAACATTTGTTATAAACTGGTGCTCTACAAATAAAGATTGATGGATTGATGAATTGATAGATTTTCTATGAAGCCACTAGCGGATTGCTCTTTAACTCAAAGTTTATATTTTAAAACCGAACACTATTGATTTGCATTCACAGTATCCAATATTGCTGAAGGCAGGAACATTAAAACACAGAAACAGTGACGCTTCATTGCCGTTGGCTCGCTGCGATAACATCTTGGTGGCAGAATATCCAAAAACTTAGATCTGTGAGCAGGGTTAGTGATCACATGTATTTGTTCTGTAACATGATTTAATCTAAACTATTATTTATATAACCTTTTGTCATCGCTCTACCAGACAGTGGGGCATGTGATGATTAAAGAATCATATCATTTAGATCTTTCTCAAGTAGAACTTATAAGCTTAGCCTTAAAGCCCCAAACTAAAGTGATTCATATTGTACACTACCCTTTTTACTGTAAAGACATATTTTTGCCTGTATATGTCAGTTCCTGTTAAGATGCAAAAGTAAGTGGCTTATCAAAGCTTTACTGAATGTTATTTGAATCTGATTTGATTTGGAAATCATAACAGCTGTAGCATGTTGTTGTGTTTCTAGAGCAAGGGTTGTAGTCAACATAAACATGAATAATTAGCCTACATGTATATTTCCCATTAGGAGAAGGAGAATGATCTGCACAGATAAACGGGACCTAGGAAAACAAACAAATTCTTGTTTTTTTCTAGAGAGATTTTTGAAAGTGTTGCATTTTTTAAAGGTAGTGTTTGTAGTAAAGGTGACAAAAGAAGGACTTAATGATGGCAGTTATTTAGTGCATAAAAGATAACCAGAAAAAGAAAAACTGTATCAACTAATCGATCTTGCATCACTCCTCCCTCAGACAGGCTGCTGATGACTTCACGCTGAATGTGTCTCCAGATAATGAAGCTGTTATAATGAGCTGCACCCTCTACAAAACCTTGCTCAGCTTACCAAAATTAAACAACAGAGCCTCGTGAGTGCATGTACGCGCGCGCACTTACACACACACGCTCCAGACAATAAAGTGCACATCAAAAGAAGAGGAACAAGGAAAAAACGGCTGTGCTAAATACAACCATCACTGTAATGGCTGTAATAAAGCGATAAAGAGTGCAGGAACTCTCTTCAAGCAATGGCATATCTCTCTGCCCTCTTTTTTCCCCCTTCTTTATTTTTCAACTTGCTTCACTCTCAAAACAGGCTTAGCTTTTTTTCCCTCCTGCATATGGGGGTATTTTTAATTCTAAAGCGAGGGATTGGTCACACTTCGTCTCATTAGCATGAGGAGCTGTATAAACCCCGCCACTGCAGGATTTTGAGCTGTGTTGAAGGCGAGGCAACAAGCGTGTCTGACTGTCTGCCTGCGCGGAGTAACTTTCACTTCCAGCACAGTTCAGTTCATTCAGCTCGTATGGAGAGCTCACTCCAGAGGTGAAAGCGGTCTTTTCGGCGCACAATGAGGCTGCTCACAAAGGAGAAAAAGATGCTACGAGGCAGATTAATAACTTACTGGCACCGGTGGATTTTTATATTCTTATTTTCTCAGTTTTTATTTGCATCACCGGCTCGGTCCGATGGAAATACTGTTCGATACCAGACCAATGAGGAGGACGCGCCGGGCACAGTCATCGGAAACCTTGCCAAGGACATGTCCTTGAGTCTGTCTCACTCCTCCAAGACCAATTTCAGGATGATGAAACAATTCAACGACTCATTCATCAGGGTGAGAGAAAGCGACGGGCAGCTGTCAGTCGGTGAGCGCATTGACAGGGAGAGAATGTGCAGACACATTCTTCAGTGTCTCATCACTTTTGACGTGGTTAATTTCTCCAAAGATCGTTACAAACTGATCCACGTACAGGTGGAGGTAAAGGACATTAATGACAACTCTCCCGAGTTTCCAAACAGGGAATCTATAGTGGAGATCTCGGAGAATGCAGCTGTGGGGTCCCGTGTTCCTTTGGACCCGGCTGTGGACGCGGATGTGGGCTCAAACTACATCCAAAGCTACCAGATTTCTGTCAACAGTCACTTCACCATTGATGTGCTCCTGAGAGCGGATGGGGTTAAATATGCGGAATTGGTGCTAATGAAGGAGCTAGACAGGGAGACTCAGTCATTATACACAGTGGAGCTGGTGGCCACAGACGGAGGGAACCCGTTCAGATCGGGCTCAACAAAGATAACTATCAGAGTGACGGACTTTAACGACAACAGTCCTGTTTTTGACCAGAATAGTTTCTCTGTCAGTTTGCCCGAGGACGCACAGGTTGGCACTGTGATCCTAGACCTAAATGCAGTGGATGCAGATGAGGGTTCAAACGGAGAGGTGGTGTACGGGTTTGGGAAACAGGTTTCTCATGAGATCCGAGAACTTTTCCAAGTGGATAATAAATCAGGGCGCTTGACGCTCAAGAGCCCTGTGGATTTCGAGGACAAAAGCACCTACGAGCTAGACGTGCAGGCGACCGACCTGGGACCAAACCCGACCCCCTCCGTTTGTAAAATAATAATTCACGTGTCGGACGTTAATGACAATGCCCCAGAAATCAGCATCACCCCCATGACCTCCATCACGACGGGCGTTGCGCACATCAGCGAGTCTGCAGACAAGGACAGTCTGGTGGCTCTAATCAGCACCCTGGACAGAGACGCGGGTGTGAACAGCCAGGTTCACTGCTCTCTATACGGACACGACCACTTCAAGCTAAGGCAAGCTTACGAGGACAGCTACATGATAGTCACAGCTGCAGCCTTAGACAGGGAGAGGATCAGTGAGTACAACCTGACGGTCATGGCTGAGGATTTCGGGTCACCTCCACTGAGAAAGATCACCCAGTTTACCATAAGAGTCAACGATGAGAATGACAACGCCCCTCTTTTTACTAAATCTGTGTATGAAGTTTCTGTAGTGGAAAATAACCCCCCAGGAGCTTACATCACCACTGTAGAAGCCAAGGATGCAGATTTAGGCAATAATGGTAAAATCACATACAGGCTGGTGGATGGGGTTATAATGGGGTCTCCAGTGAACACATTTGTGTCTCTAAATTCAGTTTCAGGCTCTATATATGCTCTGAGAAGCTTTAATTATGAAGTGATGAAACTGCTAGACATACATGTCCAGGCGAGCGATGGGGGGTCACCCCAGCTGCAGAGCACAGCTGTCATCAGACTGAAAATAGTCGATCAGAATGACAACCAGCCTGCTATCATTCAGCCGCCCCTCTACAAAGGATCTGCAGAGGTCTTCCTGCCCAAAGACGCACCTGCAGGTTATGTGGTGACACAGATAAGGGCCACAGATGCTGATGAGGGCGTCAACGCACAGCTGTCCTATAAAATCACAGAGGGGGGACACCTGGGTTTCTCCGTCAACAAAGACACAGGGAAGGTGCACGTGA
Organism: Labrus mixtus; assembly: GCF_963584025.1. NCBI lineage: Eukaryota > Metazoa > Chordata > Actinopteri > Labriformes > Labridae > Labrus > Labrus mixtus. Next base: position 27,759,492 of record NC_083624.1, read on the forward strand.
GCCGGCAGCTGACGTATGATCTCACAGATAATGTCAAAGTCACAGTGGCGGTCAGCGACAATGGATCCCCAGCGCTCACCTCCACGGCCATTATACACTTCAGTTTCATAGAAGGAGCCTTACCCAGCATGCCTTCCTTGGCTCAAAATGGCAACGAGGAGCTCTTTGAATGGGACATGTCCATAGCCATCATCATCGTCCTGGCGGGGAGCTGCTCCCTCCTCCTGCTCGCCATCATTCTCATCACAACCATTTGCAGCCGCCGGAAAAAGGAGACCAGGGAGGGGGGGTACGATGAAAAAGAAGACGCACCAAATGTGGAGAAAGTGGAGAGCGGTCACATTGATTCATTGATTGCCAGCCACAAAGGCAAAGTGTTTGATGCCCATCCATTTCCAGAGAAACCTCCATTGGCCAGCAGCAACACAACAGAGGCAAGCTGTGAGGATGGCAGGCCGACAGCAGGCATCTTTGAGTCCAACAGCAGAACCATGGAGGGAAAATTAAAGGTAAAGTTGTTCTTTTTCACAGAAAGTTTGTCCCACTTTCTTTTTTTGCTTGCATCCTGAATGAAATTCACATAGGATGTTCTTTTTTTAATTCTTTCAGGGTTATTCTACACTTCCAGGATACGGGAAAGAAACAGTGAGGCCGATAACGATATGGAAGGGTAATTCATTCACCACTATCTCAGCCAGAGATCCACACATCAGCGGCAAGGACAGCGGAAAGGGGGACAGTGACTTCAATGACAGCGATTCGGATATAAGTGGAGATGTGCACAAAAAGGAGTCGCCACCAATGAACAGTGAGTGTTGAAAAAACAATGAAATGTCAAAACTACAAATTGGGTTGTATTTTAATCCAAGCAAAGTAAAATACTTTAGCCGTTTAGAACAGTTTTCTAATAAACTGGAAACATAATGAGTTTAATTTTCTGATCATGTTCTTTTCTGCAGGTCTCTGGGCATGCACGAGCGAGTGCAAAGTGTTGGGACACTCAGATCGATGCTGGAGTCCCTCAGCCACCAGGCCCAACACAAGTATGGCCTGTGGACCACATCTGTCAACTTTCTCCAAGACTGCATCACTCCCCCGGGACAGCAGGAGGGAAAACTACTACCCGGCTCACTTACCCAAAACCAACGGGCTGCAGAGCGTGTATGAAAAAGTGCAACACCAGGAGTTTGATTATATTCTCGTCGGTCCTTCGACGCCTGCTCGAATACAGGAGACAGATGAGGTCTCCATCCCAGAGTTCACAAACTCGTAAAGCTCCTCAAACAAAGGGATTCTGTTTTATACTGTATAGTACTCTCATGTTTAATGACTATGTGGGATCGTTGCAGTGTTTTGTAGTATGTTGTGTGTTTGGGCTCATATAAGACTGTTCATTGTATCATGTGTAATATGCAAAGTTTTGTACATTAATAATATATTTTTCATAATGATTCCGTGTAAAGAATTTTATTATGACTTTTCAAGAGCATGTGTTACTATTTAAAGGGCATGACCTATATGGACATTACGCCTGGAAGGGGCCGTCCTGCTGTGGAAAACAATCAATATGGAAGATTACCATGTTTGTGGTAGATTTTGTCACATTGTTGCACAAATAAACATTTCAAAAACATCTGTTGTTTTGCTGTTTAACAACAGTCTACAAGAGGATCTGCATGACATGACTCAGTAAGTATACTGTCACAGAATAACCTCAATCAGCCAGCTGAATACATTTCATTTGCCTTAAAGGCTTATGGGCCACAATAAATAAAATGCAGTTCTCCAATAATCACATATTAATTTATAAGCCAGTGCCGTATTCTCCTCAGTGGAACACAATGTAGTGACTGTGCAGCGCTAATCAAATACTCTGATGATTACATGTTTTTCAAAGGTCAAAGAATCCCCTCACCTTTTCTGATTGCCTCCCAGCTTACCAATTATCCAAAAAAGAGCTTCAATTGGTTTCTAAGCAACTGCAGCACTGCATGTTTTCACCTATTTTCATACTATGTTACTTATTTTACAAGTTAGGAAAGAGACAGAGTAACACAAATCTGCCTTTCAGCTATCAGCGATCAGAAAATGAATGGTAAAGAAAGATCTGTGCTTGTCTGTTATTGTGTATGGAAGCGCTGTTATGGAGTACATTATGAGTATTATCAAGACCTTAGGGACTTCTGCATACAAGTTTCACTTCAAGGACAATATTACCCTTTCCACTGACACCTGAATGCAGCACCAAAGCAGAGGGAATCTGTCTTTTCATTTAAATCATGATCAATATCTACTGTAAGTGTAAAAAGGATGTGGTTTACTGAAAGGCATAAAAACATTCCCTTAAAGCACATACTGTGTGTCCGTCCAAACAATGTCTGAAAGGTCAAGTGACAACCTTTCTTCTATGACATCACTTCCTGTAACACATGGCACCAGGTCAGACCTGCTTTAGGAGTTAAGGTTTAGTTTGGCACCGCAGGATGTTCCACCTCACTTTAGACAACCTGAAAACCTACTGGTAACATTCAGATGAAGAATTTAGCTCAAAGAATTTATATCAACTTCACGTCATTCACACTCAAACGTCAGAAAAAGCCTCCCGGTGGATATCCTGATTCTCCACAGAGAGACATCAGTATAGGCGGAGGAGTTTTAGAGGACAACATGAAGGAGACTATGGAAAAAATCCAAAATACCACTCATGGATCGGGTTGTTTTGAACACTGCATGCCTCCGGTAAGACACACTTCATAAGTTTTTTGATTGGAAACGTAATTGACATCCATGACATGTGAAGAAAACTATAAACCCTGCCAACTTTGAAGTTTTTTTCCAGGAGTATAATCATCTGTCCTGGATCGTTACGGGTGTGCCAGTTCTTACTTTTTTTCTTCCTCCTGACCTTTGTGAAGGAACAAAGCAGGTCCAGCACACAGACCTCTGCTGCAGTCAGTCGCCTCCTGAGATGTGGAGCTGTTGCTCTTGTTGGCGCTGCAGTGTTTATGTTGTGTGCATCCATGGCTGCTCTCTACCTGTGGAAAATCAGCGATAAAAATGTAAGTGGCGTCAGAGGATTCTGCTGTAGTTATTACTTTGCCCCCTTCAATGACAGATATATATAAAAAAGTGAACACAAGGAGGCTGCAAAGTAGATAATAAAATCCTCTGGTGATAAAACCTTTGCATCAAAGTGCATACATGTCTTTTCTTAATGCCATCACTATAATGATTCATGGTTTTCACTGAGGTACAACTAATGCATTCATCATAAACAGAATGGCTCTCAATCTGAAACTGCTTCTTTAATCCTGTCTACAATAGATTAGTTTGAATGTTTCTTTAGTGTATTTTATAATGTAATGTTTATTTGCAGCTCACCTGTAGGACAAACAAATCAAGTATGCACTAGTCCCTCATGTCTTGCAGGAATTCTGCAGGAAAAGAAACACAGACATTTGAAGAGAAATAAATGAGGTTGATTTTGATGATGTTTTCTCGAGGGAGATTTCCATAACTTAAGTAATCAGTTAACGTCCCACTCTCCTGCCAGGTTTATAACGTCCGTTACAGTATGAACATCAACGGCGAGGTGAGAGAGGGATCCGTGGAAATCGATTCTGACAACAACCTGGAGCGATATAAAACTGGGATCGGAGCTGAGGAAGCCGTGGAGATTCATGACTTTCAAATTGTGAGTGAGTTTGTCCTTCTTTCTCTTCATCTCTTTTTGCTGAGGTAGTTCAGCCGAGACTTTTTCTGTGTGTTTAGCGAAAGTAGCAAAGCCGTGAGTGTAAACACGGCGTTTCTGTGATTTATTTTCTTTTGGGTTGTTGCAGGGAATAACCGGGATCCGCTTCTTTGGAGGAGACAAGTGCTATATAAAATCCCAAATCAAAGCCAGCCTTCCACACATGGGAGCCGACAACAAAGAGGTGTTGATGTTTGACCTGGTATATATACACTACTCGTTGCAAATTGGAATGAGAAAAAAGATATTCTGCTTGCTTTTAACATTGTCATCTTTGTCTAGCTTTAGAATTTGAAGGGCATTATTTTATTCCTCTCGACAGACAGATGAAATCATGCCAGTGAGGTTTGATGAGGAGTTCCTCATATGGGTTTCTGCCGAGCAGCCGTTGAAGGACACCAGCTTTCTGAGCAACAAGATTCTGGGTCTTTGTGGGGAACTTCCCATCTACTGGCTCCAACCTGTCTCTCCCAAAGGTTCTGCTTTTCCTTTGCTTTAATGTATGAAAATACTCAATGTATGACTTCTAACCTGGTGTCAGAGAGCATTCACACTTTGGTATATTCTTTCAAAGTTCATCTACATTTTGGCGCTCATTTCCCTTCTTATCTGCTGACACGCTTTTTTAAACATCGGAGCTTGTCTTGCAAAGTTGGTGAAACACTTGAACATCTTGAACACAAACTACATTTAGAGTTTAAAGTCTCCGGTCTTGTACTGGAAAAAAAGAATGACACTTATATATGCAAGACTGCTTGAAAATCACGGCTGCTAATTGAATTATTCAGGACATGGGAGACCGCCCCAGCTATGTAGGATTGAGCTCTGAGGACATGTACGGCATCTTGTGGATGTTGACCCAATACTCGTGCCTCCTGTGGCCCTGCTGTAACAGATGGGGAGAGGAGAAAGAGAGACACACGGGGAGCCAAGCAGCAGTTTAACACGGAGGAGTCGGAGGCAGCTGCTGAAGAGAGGGACCCTGTGAGTCACACAGACGATCACATCTCCAGAGTCAGGGAGGAGGAGGAAGAGGAGGGGGCGCAGTCGACTGCAGGGTCGGGGTACAATCCCCAAAACCCCTATCACGTGGGTACCAGCTTCATCAACACACTGTTTATGATAAACAAGACTCTAGAGCTGGGGAGTAACTATCAGGAGGCACACACTGAGCCCTGCAGCAAGCCTTAAAGGAACATTAGGAATTGAAGAGAAGTTTCTCTGTTTTGTTAACACTTTCACAGACGACTTCCTGATCCTTAAGATAACAGTGCTAAAAGCTCACAGAGATAGATGGTGGGGGAAAGTGCTAACCTGGATGCTACACTGCTGATGCTGCTGAGTAGGTGTCATATTAGTGGCTACAATGACAGGTCGGGGGGGGGGGTAAGAGCCGCCATTCCAAGTTGATGAACTTACGAACTAAAGCGCAAAATTCCCAGCGGTTATTAAAATGCATGCTGCCTAAGAGAGAAAGCTGCAGTTTCATGTTTGGGAGGATGAGAAGTTTCTGAAAACATTTGAATTGCAAATGAGCATGAATTAAGAAAAAGATGTCTCTCTCTTTTTTTTTCTTTCTTAAATTAACACTGCTTTAAAAAAAACTGCAGCGCAGCAGCGGAGGGGCCAGGGAGGAAGCCACCATGACCTTTGACACCATGCTGGACCACCAGGGGATCTGCTGCTCAGAATGCCAACGCAGCTACACTCACTGTCAGAGGGTCTGCGAGCCTCTGCGTGGCTACTGGCCTTGGCCGTACAACTTCAGAGGGTGCCAGGTGGCCTGCCGAGTCATTATGCCATGTCGCTGGTGGGTCGCACGCATATTAGGTATTGTGTAAGAAAACAGGCAACACTCGTGAGAAAAACATTTCTTTTTTTTTAAAAGACCCTCAAGGTCTCTAAACTTTTAGCTTCTGTCCAGATATTTATTTCCTGCCTGTAAAAACAGACAGAAAGCTCTGCCTGTTAGCATGTAATGCACAGCATGATGTATGATTATCCAGAATATAACAGTAAAGAGGAGTTTCTATATTAACATATGCTTTCTCTTTTAGAAATACACAAATGCCCTATTTCTATTTACAGCAACAGACATGACAAAAGGGCACATTCATTTGTGCATCATGTAATACCACAGCTTAATGCACTGTACTATGTTTAATGGAAGGTATGGGACTGACTCCAAAGGCTCAGCAGATCATGTACCTTTCCTATCTGAGAAGGCTTCAATAAATTCTAATTACAGTATATACTGGCTTTGATGTGAATGTTTTTTTGTGTCACATCTTGTTTCCATGGTTCCACTGGGTGCTTTTCTGATAAAACTGAAGTGACAGCAATGGTTGCCATAACTTCCATTCACAGCTCAGAATCACTTTGAGGGCATTGCAATTTGTGCACACTGACATCTGCATTGATGTGGACTAATGCGAGATGAGTGTCATGGCAGTGATGGAAAATATTTCCATGAAAGTGACATTTTTATTAAATAAATATGTTTTCCTCTAAAAAGAGATAGAGATGTGTCGATGCTAGGATACCAACTCGCATGATCACAGAGACTACATGTTCTTTTCGTATCACATCTGTTATTAAGGCTTGTGTTGTACGCTTTTTCCAAACACCTCAAAATCAAAAGAAAACAGATTACTATCGCCACAGCCATATGCCAACTTTCTAAATAATTGAAAGGAGCCATGTTGCGATCAAACCGATTTCACAGAGGGTGATCCGGGTAACATCAAATTACAACAGATGTGAAATTGCACCATATCTGCCACTAAAGCCGCATTGAAACTGTGCAGCAGTGTGAGGAAACAACACAAAGAGATGCTTGTCTCTTTGCTTGGAGATCTTTCCTGGTTTTCATGGGGGGAGAGGTGCTTATCACATCTGCAGCGCTGATAAGACGGCCTCTGTGCTTCCGTAGGCTATATAATATTAATCCCTCTCCCACGTCTGCAGATGCACTTAAAGGAAGGTGACAAGCATGACATATCCAGGACCTCCTGATGGCTCGTGCTCCCGAGTGCAGCCGCTAAAAGAACCCCAAGTACCCTCAAGTGATGTAAATTTGCAGGGGGAGTCCAATTTCCATCACAGCACTGTCACTGCCATGGTCATTAAACTAAATCATCCTGCTGTGTGTCACACGGCTCCCATTTTAAAGGCCCCTCAATAATGGAGTTATACTTGGACTGCAGATTGCAGCACAACAGTGAACGTCTGACGTGACAGCAGCTGTGAGAGAATCCTGCACATTATTTCATCTTGAGAAATCACACGCAGACATGGACCTAAGGGACACCTTGAAATTATTCATTAATTTGGAGAACTTTTTTGTTTCTTTCTTGCACCAGCTGCACACAAACAGGTCTATATATAATCTCTAAAGTAAGCTGCTGAAATTTAAATATGATGTGTTATTTGCCTGTTGCTGGCGGCGGCTTCCTTGGCTTCACTCAGAATGTGTTGATACAGCAGCACAAGACAAAGAGCTCCAAGTCTGAGCTCGACAAAAGGAGATGAAAAAACACAAAGCAAAAAAAAGAAAATGGGGGGAAAAAACACATCACCACAAGCAACAACTCAAAATGGCATTCTAAACTGAGAAAAAACACATAGCTCACAACAACAGCAGTTTTGTTATCCCGAGGCCCTGTTTCTAAAAAACTTGTTTCCTTTTGCCATTCCTCTCCTAAAGAAGAGAAATGTACCCCATTGAGGAGAAAAGACGAATGTGTTGGAGAGCACATTGGGTGTGTGTGAGACAGTGGTGCCTTTTTGTTTGTCTCCCCTCTGGAGCCGGGCTTACCCTGGGAGCCCTGCAGGCCGGGGAACAAACAGAGCTTTGTGAGCACTGACCCGCTGCGCCCAGCGGCCAGACTGCAAACCTCCACTCCTGTGCTAATAGGAAAAAAAACACAGCAGAGGAGTCTGCAGCAGCTTTCTCGCATCCACCTGCGCTTTCATCATCGGCCATCAAAACAAGCACAGCCAGGCAGGGTGCTGCGGTGCTCTGGTTACCACCAAATCAAAAAGCTTTTCTCCAGCACAATACATGCAGGTAACCAGGGGTTGATTTATCCAGTGGCATGGATTTGTGCTAATCAAGCCTATGCACTCACTACCCCAGCCCTATAAATACATCAATACCTCCTGTCATAAATTTGCCTGGTGTTACCCAGGAGGCATTAGAAGTGTGAACACAAGTGTGAAGTAAACCACTCTAGCAAACGCTGTCCTACATTTGATTGCATGTTTTCCATTACATCCAGACATGAATGAAATAAACAGGAGTGACAGGCCATTTTGCACCTTAACCAGAACACAGAAACCCTTTTAGGTTTAGCTCATTATGTTTTTCTGCTAGAAAGCACTGCAATACGGTTATGGATGCTGGCGTTGTGAAAAACCTGTAACCCTGCAGTTTTGCACCTGCAATAACAACCCATGCAGGGAGCGAAAATGTGTCTTTTCTTTTCTCCTGAATGGTCAGAAATAACAGAGGGAGGGGGCCCTCTGGTACAAGGCTTAAATGCTTTTTAATCCCATGGTTGAGTGACCACTCGCAGCTCTGCCCAGTAGTCTAACTCTGCCTGCCATTTGCAGGTCGGGCTGGAGTCTCCTCGCTATTGGCTGGAGAGTCTGCACCACTCTCTCTCTTTTCTCACCCTCCTATTTAGTATGCAAACCCCAAATGGCTGTTAATTATATGCCTGCTGGTATTGTATTAGGGAGTGTGTCTTGTTTATTTCACCGAGTTATAGCTGTAAATATGGTCCACAGGCCTACAGGTACCTGCATTCCATGAAACATTATAGCAATTCCCCCGGGGGACTCAATTACTCTGCTCACACTGCAGGGATTTTTTTCTTCTGTATATTGCACTTGGTTGCATGGTGTCCTTGCTAGACTCAAATAGGAAACCTGTAGTGTGGTGCAGGTCTAAATTAGACACAGAGCTGGAGTTTGCGCCATTGTTTTCCTCAGGAGAAAAAGCTGTATATATGACAGTCAGTGTGATGGAGGCAGTGGATGTCAAGAGTTCCTCATAAGAGGTGGGCAGTTGTCTTTATAACACAGCAGGCATGGGCTCTCTCAGAGGACGCTGTATAACAAACAACATACCTCATTTTTTTTAACCCTGTCAGGGAAACATAATTGGAAAGCTGAGCCGATGGGATCCATATAAAAAAAAATCGACATCAAAATGTGTCGTTTCTCAAAGCTTCAGTCACCCTAGGATGTACCCTAGATCGTACACGTCCTCTAGTGAGGTTCTTAAAAAGAGCTATAGATAGCTCAAAGCAGAATCAAATAAAGACTTCACATCTACAAAAAAACATAAAAAAGGAAACCTAGCTCCTCCACAAAGCAATGTCAAGAGGCTTGCCACATGAAAGCAGAAGTTGTCCAAAGAGTTGTGGGAAGTTCTGACAAAGTTTATGAGTAAAAAAAAGTCAATGTGTTTTTTAATCCTCAGATGCACGTGCAACAATGAGGGAGCCTGAGCCTTTAGATATGCCACCCCGGGGCCAGGCTCTATACTTAAGGCTTACAACAGCCTCATTATCTCCCTCAACTCACATCAGATCCTAGCAGCAGTTTGTCACAGGCAGGCTCCTCTCTGCCAGTAGGCATCAGACCAATCCTCCTGCAACACTACTGTACATAATTGCCATATGGACAGCATTTTGAGCCAGACTGAAGACTAAAAAGCCCTCCAGGCAGATTCCCCAGATAACTAAATGAATATTTTATCTCATTTCCATCTAATTTGCACCATATTATTATACAGAAGTGAATTTTTTAATTAATTGATAGAACAGATCAAACACAGGTTTACACTTTGATTCTCCGGAGCTGTTATTTTGATAATTTGCATGGCTCTTTTCGCACGCCAAGCCTTTTAATCTCCCAGAATTTCCAGCATCTCTATAAAGAAGCATTATAATAAAACACACAACAAATTAATAACTGTCAGTGCACATGAAATGCTTGTCTTGGTTGTGTGAGCTGTTCCAGTGAGAAGTCCTTCTACCTGCCACCCCATTGATTAATTAATTTCACAGTGTTTAATTAAATCCACAGTCTGGGGAGCCTGGGCAGCACCATAGGGAGCCCGATGTGAGCCCTGTGTGTACACAGATTACTAAAGAAGGTCTGCAGACACCCGCCTGCTCGCTGATGCAGACGCTGACGTCACCCTTTCTGTGGATACCGGGGCATGATTGTGTCAGTGTCATCCGACCGTTGTGATTTCTTACTGCTGGGAACGTGAGAGCACTGTATTTGTTGGTATTTGAATTAACAGAGGGGACCTGAGCATTTTGACAGCATTTGACACAAATTAGTATTTGACAGACGCGTCAAATGAAGCTTGCTGCTGCAGGATGTGAACTCGTATTTCTGAAGGAAATGTATAAGAAAATCCTCTGAAGCGCCATGGAAAATGAATAAGACATTAAAAAGAAGCATCCAACATGTGTGCATACATATGAGCACTGAAAAAAAAGTTGCACTGAATAAGAAATGTTACAAATTGGCTCAAGCATTGCAGAGCATATTGAACTCTAATATCATGTCCAATGGCGATGAATCCAACAGTAGAAGCCTGAGAGACCCAGGCTCGCTCATGTCAGTACACAGAGAGGTGCATGAGCGTGTAGCTCTGCATGCAATACGACTGTGCGGGCTGGAAGCACGCGTGTTACTTTCTCTGTTCTCCTCAAACATATTTTTGGCACGGCTAATCAAAGACAAACACATTTTGAGTCAGATGGCTCAAATGTTTCCCCACAGCACAACTTAAAAATAGCATGCCGTTAACGTGTAACAACATTTTAAATACGAATATGAAGGTAAGCGCACATCATGAGAAGTTTGGACTTTTTCACCACATTTGTTCATGTAGACTTTTGAGTTTTTTACCTGGAAACAACAAAGACTGAAATGATTTGTAATGTCACTACAGATTGATTATAGATTGATCCAGAGTTAGACCTTTGACTGTTAAAAGAATTCATAAATGACCTACAAACTTTACATTTGGAGAGAAAACGATCTTAAGGGAATAAGCCTTGTCTTAGTTAGGACTATATGTATACTCCCTTAAAAGATCACATGGACCCTGCAGATATCTCCTTACAAAATATCTGCTGTTTAAAGATTTGTTGCTAAACGGATAGTTTTAAGGAAAGAAAATACCAAAGACAGAAATTATATTTAAAAAACTTGTGAAATCCAGGTACATCTCTCTCTTCACATCTGACCAAGATCTGATGATCTTAACCATGCACTTCGATAACAAGAAAACACTGCTTACACATGAACTGGATGAGATCAGCAAAGAGATAAGAAGTACAGCTTTGTCCAGGGTTTGCCAATCTCAACATTCCTCAAGTTCGCTTTACACAGTAACTATAGACTATGGTGATATAGTTCAATAAAACATGGCTAAAACTGACATGGCTATTTAGTAGTCCTTAATACAACTTTAAATCAACAGAAAATTTGTTTTTTTTTATGTGGGAAAGTTATAAACAAAACTTAAATCTACAGAATTGGAAGCAGGTTTACCAGATCAGAAGTTAAAAAATGACATATTATGGCTGAATATCCCAAAGGACTACAAGAAAACAATGTTTAAAGTTTGTATTATCTGGGTCGAGCAGCAGCATGCGGACGCTGATGAAGGCAATGCATCCACCCTACCCAGATAATACGCTGAGTGCTGACTTTTCTGTTTTCTTCTCTTTTTGTGGTCATGCATCTGAAGTATTATTACTATTTGAGTGTGTTCCTTTTTTGCTGTTTTGAATATTAATGGAACCTGTCCCATTCATACTTAAGACATTTAGAGTCTGTTTTCTTATTATCCAAGAGCATGGTTAAGTCATAATAACATTCTCTAAAGAGCTTGCTCGTGCATTCAGTAAGAGGATTGTGTCTGTAAACAGGTTTGAAACAATCCCCAAACTATTGGGACCCAATAACTCCACATTGCAGAAGATCATCAGAGTGGAAAGAAATATTAATCATGACTGCAGGGACAACACGTTCAGCCCAAGAAGAAGTTTCCAAGAAGTGGATGTGTCGCCTAAAGTGACTGCACACATTTGCATGGGATGTTAGCTTGGGGGGGGGGGGGGGGGAGCCTTTTTCTGGCTAAAAAAGAACCTTGGGGCAAGACTAAAGATTGCCAAAGAATAAGAAAGCAGGGCCAAGGACAAAGGTCAAAGGACCAGAAGACGTTAAGGCACAAACCAATCACATTTCATTTGAAGGACATTTCACCAACTCCTACACAGACTATTCCTGCTTCAGGGTCAGACCAATTCAAAACCATAGATTCTGAGTCATAGCAAAGTGGGACTTTGGAGAACTAAAGGCCAGCCCTCCAAAAGTTCAGTCTAAAATGAAGGTGGACCTTTGAAGGGATTCAGATATTGTAAAGTCACAAAGTGATGTTTGTTTTTTTCAAAGCAGAAATTCAGGGTTATATAATAAACAAGTCAATCTCCAGATCTACTCAGGCTCAAATGTTGTGAGGAGATTTAAAATGTGTTGTAAATGCAAGAAATCCCTCTCAAACATATTGCTGCTGAGTGGTCAAAACATTTGAACTAGTGTGTGCAACACATCTACAAGAAGTTATTCCTGCTAACGGAGAGAATACCATCTTCTAGTACAGAGGTTGTACTTACTCTGTGTTGAATAAAGGATTGAAACTGTTGTTGTGTTTTTACCTTTAACTTATTTCCTTTGATGTAAATTTTTTTAAATAATCTTTAATTTAGTCTTGGTTGTTCTCCCTTTTTTCAACACGCTCTCATTTTCAAATTCCAAAGCTTAACTGTTTAAAAAAATAAATCAGATTCCTTCAGTACCAAATACAGGAATCAGTGTCAAACGTCTATGGTTTCCATTATGTAAGATTTGCATAAAGCATTTCCATGAACCCATTTATTACAATGTGCTTGAAAAGGATGAAAAGTACTATAAAATGAGAATTTTATTGCAGCAGTCTGCTGTACTTTACAGAGGATAAAAAGCTTCAGTCACGTCGATATTACACTTTTTTTTCCCACAGAAGCATCTCAAGCATCACAAGTATTCACACAATTTCATTCAAACAAACTCCTGAACAAACAGTTGAGGGTTATTCTCCTTGCACAGACAAGTTAAACTTTTAATAAGGCACAGCATCAAGACAGTTTTGCAGACTGATATGGCATTAGTGAGAAGAACAGCGCTTCTATTTGTGCTTGCCTTGTCCTGTGACAGGAAGACCTATCAGGTGCTCATCTCCCCCCCCCCATCCCCTCTCTCCTCCTGACCTCATTCTGTCATCTTCGTTTTCCTTCTTCCCCACTCTCAGGTCTTTCATAAAGTGTCTCCATGCATTACACATTTAACAATGCATTAAAAATAGGCCACCATCAATCAGTCATTCAGCGCCGGCGACAGAATCTACTTGTGGCGCTGATTTGATATGTTTCTCAAGGTTCAAGAAGAAAGGAATGCTGAAAAGTCTAAGGCGGTTGTGAATGGGGGAAACTCAACAGAGATAAAGACACGCATTTATGTGCTAATAATACACCGTACCCCCCTTAAAACCCAGCGTAATAATTTTAAATTCCCATTTGCTGGGTTTCCGAAGGTGCCAGGATCCAGGAGCAGAATCAAAATGATACACATGCAGGCGGTAAGCCGTGACAAGATTTGTGTTGATGGGTGCCAGGTTAACATCGTGCCCAAAACAGTGATTTGAGAACTGTGATGCATGATACAGGATAGGTACGAGGTATCTGATGTAATGTTTGGGAGTGAGTCAAGCCCCCGAGGGCAAAAGAGTCTGAACAGTCTGACTCCAGGTTGCTCATGCCAAAGCAGATGTTGAGCTGACGACAGCAGTACAAAGGACATGTTATTCACAAGGTATTTTATATCATTAGGAAGGCATGTCAAGGTTTTTCTGCTGCCTCGCTAGCTGCTTTGATAGCCGTATATATGTTTAATAAAGAAATATTTGAGACCTTAGCACTGATTTTCACAGTTCCACATGAGTTTTGCTAACACAGTAAGGCGTTCTCCTGCTCAGGTGGAGGTGTAGAAGTCTGCTTGGGAGCTTTGATGTTGCAGCTCTGCTCTGAGGCTTGATCCTGCATTCTGGACTTCAAAACAGACTGCACCTCGTCATGGGTAACAGCTCGGAGAGAGACACACGGGCTGCACAGACACGCCTGAAGGACCACACATGCACATGCACACACAGAATGGAAAGTTTGGTTAGGGAACAACACACATTGAACATGGCTTGAAAATGGCACATTATGTGGTTTATTTATGGGTGGAGTAATGTGAGTGCAGAGCTATTTGCATGTGTTTGAATAATGACCTACAGTAAAAAGCCTTGTCACTTTAATGCAGAATTTATAATTGAGTGATGGCACTATAGAAAGCAGTTCTGTTTTATAGCTGTTCTTAATGACATCTGTTGAAATCATTGCCTTCATTTTTTTTTAAGATTATAGAAAAACAAGTCAAATGAAAACACATGAATGTGAAATGAAAATGTATTGCAGAAGAAAAGTAGTTCTACATGCGGCCTGGTGTGCAAAAAACAGCCAAATCAAATCAAAGCACTCTGGTGTGATGACAGCCAAATGAAATCAAAGAATGTTTTAGATATGTCCTTCTGAGCTCCTAATACAATAAAGGCTTTTAAAAAGAAATTTCGCTTGGAAATTGCCTTGAAGCTACATTTTTTTTTCCTTCTCCCTGAACACACATCACTCCGATTCGGTGACAAACCGTCTGGTAGAATGCCAAGTGTCTGTTTTCTTTTTTCTCCCCCCGACGATGTTTTTCCAGACCATTTTCACTTATTACCCCCTCAGGTCATTGCCTGCTCCAGTCTGCCCACTTTACAGACATGACTCCATATGTCCTTGATGACACATTTGATAACTCACCCAATGTGAATCATTCGACCCCAACTGGTTTTAAATTGAATAGTGCCCTACATATGTTGAAAAAACAAAACATGCACCACTGGTACATCTTACCTTGAAACATCGCTTAAATCTTTTGCTGACTATGTACAACGCAATAGGGTTGATGCAGGAGTTGAGGGATGCCATATTTAGTCCAAAATAGTCCAGGACAAGAAAGGCACTGAAAAAAAGAGGATAAACATTATAATCAGGCAACAACACAAACCTGAAAATGCCACAAAGAAAAGCTGATTTTTCATGCTCACCTTAGTAGCTGACACCTATTAGGATCTTTCTCATCATATACAGTTAATTTCAATATTCTGCTCAAGTATAAAGGAAACCAGCAAAGTGCAAACACAATCACAAGGCAGAAGACAGTTTTCGCAACTTCTCGTCTCTGCAAAAAGGGAAAGAAATGGTTAATATCGAAGTTAATGTTACACCCAAAACGTGCAAAAACAAAGTGGCAAAATGTGCCTAAAAGTGTTAACCTGTTTGGTGTGATCGCTGAGTGTATTCTCTGTATTTTTTAGCATTTTCCTGGTCATGAGAGCATAGAAGACGGCGGTCCAAGCCAGGGGCATGCAGAAGTAGAAGCCAAAGAGCCACCAGTCTTTAACTGATTTATAAAACTGTTGATGAAACATGACAAGAGGCCCACAGTCAGACGGTGGCTGCAGAATAACAGCATTCATGAAACAATACTTCACATAAATTTGAGGGTTTACAACGGCATCTACAAGGATGTTTTGGGAATATGTTAGGAGAAATAATGTGACAGTGAGGTCTCATTTCCTCTGAACAAATGGCACATCAAACACATGTTGATTGGTTTGTTTTGTCCTGTTGCATTAGCTGCTGGACTTCATTACCCTACCTGCATGAATGGTGTGGTCTGCATGGGATGAAGCAAACATATTCTCAGATGCTTGTCTTTAAAGTCCATTGTTATCATATCAAAGCCGACAACTTCAGGCACCGCCAGCAGAATAGAAATAACCCATATTAGAGTTATTTCGATTGCTGTCCACACTGAGACCCCGATGCCTTTGATTCGATTCCAGGACACTACAGCTCGGTATCTGCAGAATCAATCAGGAAATATTATGGCTTGGGGGACTTTTTGTGCGTAACAAAGATACATTTTTTCATACATTTCAAGGGCTAATGCTAAACATAACTATCCTGCTTGATGGAATACAGATAGTCACCGGCAAGGTTGTTTTCTTGTAAGGCTGAGAAAGGTGCTGCTTATCTCCTTACCTGTCAACACTTAAAGCACATAAGCTCAACACTGTAATTCCAACAGAGGTTTTCTGTATGAAGGGAACGAGTTTGCACAATAACAACCCAAAAGGCCAATCTTCTGCCATGAGCTGAAACAACAACAGAGACCAATTTCAGCATTAAAACACACACACACACACACACACTAACAATCAATTCAAGGTGAGATTGAAGTTTTTAAAATGGATCAAAAGAGCAGGAAAAGGTGCACCATTGTTTTCTCTTTGTAATTGCACGGCATGTGGTGAGTAACTCACCCTGTACGCATTGATTGGAATGTCTATCACAATGTGGAGCAGATCGCCCAAAGCAAGGCTCGCGATGAGAACGTTCGGTCCGCTTCTCATGCATTTGTTTACGTAGATGATTCTCAGCAAGGCTGAATTCCCCACGATGCCGACCACAAAAACAACAAGAGACACCATGCTATTGACATATTTGAAGGCATCTCTGATTCCAGCCGACTCCAGGCACATGGGAGGGTGTGGTGTTTTAGGTCCTGCTACTTGGGGTGGATGAATTGAGCTGTTGGATTTCTGTTTTTCCAGTATTAAAAGAGCAGGGGAGGCCGTCTCTGAGAGTGGGATTACAGGGGATGGCTCTGAATGCTGATCAGCGGCCTCGCCTGCCATGAAAATATTTCCCAAACAAAGAATGAGAGCCAGGGTCCACATTCTTGATAATATCCTCCAAAGGCTCAGAAAGGTTATTCTGCCTGCACTAGACTGAACAATAAGAGTGGAAATAATTAGCACAACATCTTAGCCTTGAGATTTAGAGCATGTGGGTAAAGGATTATTTGATTTACTTATCAACAGCAATGAATACAAATCATGAATAAAGAAAACACCACACATGGAATTCACCAGCTTACCTGTTTGTACATACAAATCCTGCATGAAAGGAGTCTCTCTTAAACCTTAGGCCGTATGTAAACACAAAGGACTACTTCTACTTTGGTGCTGCATCGGCGATAAATGATAAAATGCTGCACGGAGAGATCAGGCTTTTATAGACTAAGGTACATAAGGTTGTTGGTATTAGTCATGAATCTGTCAGGAGTGACTGTAATTACGGCCCTTGACGCATCATCCTCAATGAAAGGATGGTATTGAAGTGCATTGTCTGTTATCCCAGTGAGATCATTTTATGGGCTTTAGTAAGGATAGTGTGTCATGGTTGTTTCTTTCAGAAAAAGAATGTACGTTATCTTGTTTGACATAAAAGTCTCAACCAAGTTTAAATGTAGATATAAAATGAAATCTTAGTGTACAGATTACATTTTGAAAGCAAAAAACCTGTACGCCTCTCTCAATGCATCTAGAAGTGAATTGGCATGAGGAAAACTCTATTCTGCAGATATATGATGTCTTGGATGTACATGAACTATATGTAAAACTACTGCGGGGCATCTGCACTTGAACAAAAGTGATACAAATGTAATCGTGCATTATTCAGCGACTGTCCTCTAGAGATTTAGCTTCACTTGACATATCACGTTTCTTTAAAAGATGAGTCAGTCACAATCCTACCAGAGAGACACTTCCTGTGTCTCTCCTGAGAGTCCTGAAGAAGGTGACTTCTCCCACCGACAGCTTTGTGACAGCCCGGAGAGCCTGAAGGAAAGCACGAGACATGTGACAACCACAAAGATGCCATTGTTAATATCCTATACCTGACAACTTCTCCAGCTTCTCTTTGAATGCTCAAGTTATCTGTGCTCCGCTAGCAACACATGACCTTGGGAAGCTGTGTGCTGGCACGCTTCCAAAAGAAGAACAACTGATTAAGAAAAGTGAGTTGGTGGAGCTGGGAATGAAAATGTACGGCATCTGTTCACAACCACGCCATCTCTACTTACAATATTCTGCCCGTAAAGGCCACTTGAGAGAGCCAAGATACTTCAGTAAATAACAAATAAACCAGACGCTGTGAAGATGGTTTATTAGTGATCCACGGTATCATTAGAGAAAGACCTAAAAAACATTCTCTTAGAAGCATTTTTGTTACATAATTGTACTCAAAATGTGATTAAAATGCAAAATGATATGAGATATAAATCTAAGACAGTGCCACTTGTTTCATATTTCTCCATATTTGGTGCTGCAGTGAAAGCAGATTCCATTAAACAAGTACGGGTTGGTTTGAAATGTGATGAGATGCAGACAATCATTGAGATCTTTTAAAAAACTTCTTAGAACTCACTTTTACACACTTGCTTTTATGTGATACATCCTCTTTTACTTTATTAATTTCACTGCTCTTAATGTGTTTATCTCATTCCTTATCCTTCTTCTCATGTCCAATTCCAACCATCCTTCATTACGTTCATTTATTTACTTATTCATCAAACTCTTATTCGGTTTATTTTTCTTTTATTTCCTGTGATGTGATGTATTTTTATTGTCTTCAGTGCTTTTATTCTTATTCTTTTTCTTTCTTTAATTGTATTCATTAAGTACTTGAGCTGCCTTTCAGATCTGATCTGATCTGTCTTATCACTTTGATTTGCATTTTCTTTATGTTGAACTTTTGTGTTTGCATTTATTATTGGCTTTTTTCTCCCTACACCGATCTTTGTTTTGTCTAACTGCTGATGTTTATTTTATTATTCCCTTAGTATATTCCTTTGCTCTGTCTGTTAAATCACTTTGAAAACATGTGTTTTGAAAGCTGCTGTTATTACAGGTTATCTTACATGCTTGTTTACCCTTTACATCATCTTTTTATCGTCTGTTGCTATCTCTTTGTTTCACCTGTTTTAATCTTTTATTGTTTAGCACTGTGTGACGTCAGCTCTTGAGAGGTGCTGTTTGAAAAAACTTTACTAATATAGGCTATACTTACTTAGCTGGCTAACTATACTTAGCTTGATAAATAACCAACTTAGCGCACTTGCCCTAACTAGCATTAGCCTACTTTACATATTTATATGGTTTTCTTATAGTTAACAATTAGCAAAGGCAACCAGTTTGCATGGGGTTAAAATGAAGAATAAAAATATCCCTGTGTAGCTTTAAAAGTACCGTCTTACCTCGTTGGCTGCTTTTAGCCAAATAGTTGGTACTTTTCAGCCCAAAAGCCCTCATTAAATAACAGTAGTATGCTACTTTCCAAGCACTGAATTGATGTAGAATTGAGTTGGCAGTCGGTGAAGTTCAAAGTGATAAGATGGCTAAACACACTGTTTGTTTTAAGTGTTGATGAACAATAAGCAAAGCTAAAGAGTGTGATGTTTGCTAAGTGATCAGAAACATTTGAGAAGGCTTCACATGTTTTCTGTAGCTTAATGACTGCTGAAGGTTTAGAGTTTACAGATTAGCCAACAACAAGCATAATAAGATGTTAGCTTGTTTTGAAGCTCCTCTGCTGTAAACAGACATAAATCTGTTATATTGAGTTGATATATTTCTCTCATGATTACAGTAGTGTAGTAATGCTTCTCTTTCATACTATGTCTTCAGCCGCTGTTCCTCTGAGCCGTCTAGACTCACCTCAGAGCTCCCTGAGGTAATGTTACACATGCTGGAAGGAAGACGCATTACTTTGGTGAGACTCAGACCCAGACAGATTGGGAGAAGGTGGAGCAGAGGCTCTCTATAAGCTGTCAAGGTAAGCCTTGTCATCAGTTTAGGTGTGAAGGGGTCACTTGTTCCTGCCCCTACTTGCCGCTCATGACTTAGACATCTGTCAAATTCCCAATTATTCCTCTCTGTAGCAGATCAAAAGGAGATTGAAGATCCCCCTGTAGTTGCAGAAAGAGAGTGTGGCCCCCGATTTTACAGAGGAGGTCTGCTCAATGATGAAATCAACACTAACATATAATCAGGAATGGGAAACTTTGTTATTGTGGCAACACATCTGCAGGTAGAAAGTAACAAAATGCATTTATTTAAGTGATAAAGGAAAAGTACAATTTGGAGTCTAATAGGTTGTCTTTTGACCCTCCCGTTTGTAACCTTTGTTTTTTATTGAAGGCTATTTTTTTTCTTTCTTTTTTACCACAATTCAGAAAACAAATCTTGTACTATGTTTTGATTTAATTTATTAACAGCAGTAATTACTTGTGGCTCTGCAGATTCCTGTTTTAATACATCATTTAACCTTTAATCATACTAGGTCTAAATTAAGGTAGTCTATGTGCACAATTAGCAAGATAGCTAAAACCGTCCAAATAAGCTCCAACTGAACCAGTTGTTACATTAAACAGGTCCTTATAAATCACTTTGAATCACATTTTTCAGTAATCATAACCCACTTAAGATGTATAATTGAGTATCTTGATGTTCTTTCTTATGATCTTGTACTTTAATGTTATTTTTAATTATAGTATTACTACTTTAAAGTAAGTGGAGTACAATTGTGCTAATGTCAAACTTTTGTCTCTGTGCTTTACAGTCTTTTGAACAAAAAGGTTATAAAACATTTTTTGGAATGGTTACTTTCATACATGTACCAGTATGCTTTTTAAAATGTTTTTTATTGTCATAAGTTTCTTTCTCTCTGTTGCCTGTTGTCATAACAAAAGAAAAGATATAACATGAGATTAGGTTTGTATGTCCACCTCTGTCTCAAAGCAGACAAGACAAAGCGAAACAAACTCCTCGTGTTTGAAAGGTACAGTGGAGCCAGTCTTGTATCTCTATATTGCTCAAGGTACCTGGAAATGACAGTGATGGCCGTTTTCATTTTTCAAAAGTAATATCAGTGTGGGGAAGCTATAATATCAGAGGTGGAGAGGTGATAGTGAATCTGTTTTTTTTTTCCTTCACTGTAGGTTACACTGGTTATGAATCTTGTTTAGTGTGAGTATTGCCAGCAGCTCTGCCATATATTGAACATGAATTAAATTACAGTTCAGACAAAATGATCAAAATTCAAGAAAAGGTTAACGAGGGAAGTATACCGTCAGTTAAAAATGGAAACACAGAAAAGTGCAATGTTGAAATTGTCTTTGACTCTGTTCTTTTGCTTTGAGCAAGCTAAACAAATGTCAGAGCTGAGACATTGGCACAGGGGGAGTTTGAATGGAAAGATTGATGTGAACTCTCATGCACCCGTCACGAGTGAGGAGAGGAAAGCTGCTCTGAAGACGGTAAGACAGAGGTGAGTAACGTGCAGGTACTGACCCGTCTGCATTTGTTTTATGTGTCTTAATGTTGTGTGCTCGACTGCTGAGGATTTACAATGTGTGTAAATTGTACTAAATCTGCAATTATTGTACTATGTTGACATGTTTTCCTATGTGCTGTAGCAGGAAATATGATATAGGATAGTACTTTATTGATCCCCAGAGGGGAAATTTGGGATATGCCTTTAATTGTCATTCTTCACCTATAGAACATTAGAATAATAACATTGTACATTGTCTGATAAAGGTTGAGCATAATATGCAAATCTAGAAAAAACCTAAAGAACACATCTTGAATAGGGACTTAAATGTTTTTTTGAGAACAACTTTAACAAATTAGTTAAAAAAAAAAGCTTGAGCTTTAAAAGTGCAGGTCCTCATCTTTCTCATTGGCAAATTATCAATAAACAGATGTTCTCCTTTGCCTGTTCAGGCAGATTAAACAGAAGGCTCTAAAAGCTGTAAAAAAAAAAAGAGATTCCCAACATCAATGATGAGACCCACATCACTGAGATAGACATCAAAATACTACTGACATGTTTACACTGCAGGAAGAGACAGCTGATGAGCCAAAGGTATGTTTGAAGCTATGTTTTCATAAAGGCATTCCTGTTGCTGTATAGCCTCTCCTAAACCACTGTTTACAGTGTTTAATCACCAGCACATTCACCAGACATGCCGTGAATGACAACTATTTTGTGTAATAGCTGAAAGAAGTAATTAAGAAGTTCTACAAAAGTGGGGAATGTTTTCTCACCTTGTGTCCTGATGGAATGTTTTGAATCCTTTTAAGCCGTGCGAGTGGAAGATCAAGGACGAGGTCATAGGATTTAATGAGAGGGTGCGCATTTGTCCCTTTGATAAACGGTTTGTACAGTGTTAATGATCCTTAATAGACAAAGTTATCCCTCTGGGAACACAGCCATTATAACATCCTCTGCTGAGGCAGCTGACTGCACTTGCATAATCCTTGAGTTCAAGGACGTAGTGCCCAACATCAAAGGCATGCTCACAAATAAAGGCCAGTGCACACGGTACAATCCCAAAGAAATGATATGTTAATCCTTAATCCTTAACATTTGTTCATTTTTGATAATTTAAACAAAGTCTTGCTGAAGTATTGTATCTAGTCAAATAAACAGTGCCACGTTTTGGGAAATATTTTTACTCAATTTCTTGAATATACTGTAGTTAGATGAGAACGTAATAACCACTCTAGCATCTGCACAGTGCTTTTGCAGTTACAGCCAGTTGTTGGTTAGCTTAGCTTAGCATTAAAAACCAAGCAGCATTGACAACTAAAGCTAATGAGGGAGTACAGAAAACTGCAGTTCCTCTTGTGTCCACTTGAGGCTGGCTGCAAAAGACAAGGAAACCCAATTAGGTCCCATTTAAAATGTACATTTTATTACTGCAGAAATAAACATGTTGACTGCCTGGTTCAGAAAAAACCTTGGCCTCAGAGTTATTCATACATTTGCGTATGTACTGACTGAATGGTGGATGCGCTTTAGCTGTTCGCAAGGAGGCTAAAAGCCTGTCTCAGCTCCACCTCTTTGGCTGTTTCAAGATTGATCAAAAGTTAGGTTGAGATCACATTTCCAATATGGCAACTGCCATCGTTGGGCTTCATATAACCTCCTCAGAATCTTTTCTCTCTTCTCTTTTATGGTCAGGCACATCATTTCCCATACAATGTAAAAATGCTACTTTTTAAAAGTTTTCTTTATAGGTTACTCAAATTAGACAAAACTTTTTTTTAAGTTTTATTTTATTATTATTATTGGATAGGACAGCTGAAGAGAGACATGAAATGTTAGGGGGAGAGAGTGGGGGATGACATGCAGCAAAGGGTTGAAGTCAGATTGGAAGCCATTGCCGCTGCAATGAGAACTACAGCCTCTGTACATGGGGCGTGCTTCATATCTGCTATAGGCTATTAGGGGCCCCAATCAGTGAACTTTTAATGCGATTACAGGTACATTTTTCCACCTTCAAATACTGGCTAGCCTCTTTGGAGTCTTTATGCCAACCAGCTTCTGGCTGCATTTTATATAAAACTGACTGATTTTGTTTTTGTGTAATGAATTTTATCATATTACTGTCTACCTGAAAGCAATTAAGTGTAGATTAACCTGCTGCTCTCTTGCTAAAGGTCAGGTTGTGAGTATTGCTAATTTTCGCGGTATGTCTGAAGGGTGAATCTGATGCCAGTTGGAGATCACTGCTTCACTGAATCATGAACTTTGAGGTAGCAGTGGAAGTGATTGTATTTTGACCCACATGTGTGTAACCCTCCTTTCATGCCTCTAACCTTTGCCCAGGGCTCAGACATCAGTGTTCACGTACACTCACAAGACTGCTTCTGCATCTCCTTTGCACAGGAGCTAAACATACTACGCTTCACTGGGAGATGTAGCTTAAGGTTGGTAATGATAAATGCACTGTGGATGTACATGCACTGATTTACTAACTACTTTCTAAGTGTCTCCTATAATGCATACAGAATAGGAGCCTCGATATCCAACTGTGTGCAGCAAATTGCAGCCGTGATTAATGATTTGCAATACATGCTCAAAAAAGAATGGCTTTTTTTTTCTTTTAATGCAGCTCATTTATCCAGAGAACCATGACAAGCCAGGGCAAGAAGTTCTGGGGAGATATATCCAGATGAAAGGCTCACAGATTTACTCTCCGCTCGCCCAGATCTGGACCTGCATGTCCCACAACTCTGCAAATCTGAGCAACATTACAGTTCCATTGCCCAGAGTAGACACAGTGTCTTAGCAGACAAATGTAAAAGGAGAAGTCACTGGAAAGGATAAAGGCCCATCTAATTAAAGAGAGAATTGACAGAAGCTGATTTTGTTGATGTCTATGTAACAGTTTACAACCTTATTATATGCTGCTAATAATCATTCACTGTTACTATCAGAATGTAAAGGGCTTGAGCTTTAGAGGAATATATGAAAGAATGGGTCTGCTGTTTTAGATTTGTAGACATTTCATTCAACATTAAAATCAGTTTTTAGTTTAAATGTCCTGCAAACTTTAAATTTGGAGAGTTATATCACCATGGGGAATACGCCAGGGTTGTCTTAGTTACGACTATATATATATACACTCCCTTAAAGAATCAAATGGAGCACATATTATTTCTGCAGATTCCTCCTTACAAAAGATCTGCTGTTAAAGATTCATTGCTAAATGGACTGTTTTAATGAAAGAAAATAACAATACCGAAGACACAAATGATATATAAAAAAAATAAAAAAAATTCCAGGATACATATCTCTCTTAAAGGAAATCAAACATATCCTATTTAAATGTCTCTCTGAGTCATGACTGTCTACAATGATTGAGAAGCACGAGTCCCCCTGGCTGTGTTGTTGTCAGTGCCATGTTAACATCAGGTTTGGATGCGTATAAAAGAACAAATTCACTTCTTATTTGAATGTAACGTAAGCATTTAGATCACAGTCATTCTGTGTCAATTTACATGCAATGTGAAGATACGAGCTACCTTAAGTTTGCTAGCATTAGCCTGCTAACACAACAATGCAGGCCACGGGCTATTGCAGCTCCAGCTTAGGACAATTTAGTCCACTGCTTGAGCTTAACGGTGCTTAATTATGGTGAGCTCTATTTGATTACTCGTTCGTGTGAAAGCGAGGGGAGGGGGGTTTGAGGTGTGTAGCTTTAGGAGAGTGATGGCTTCAGTGTGACAGAGGGTTGCCAAAAAGAAGTTTGTTTAGGTTTTATGCTGGTGCTCAAGGCCGACATCTACTGGATCAAAAGGTTGCACATTCTTTCTTTAAGATCTGACCAAAATCTACGACCAAGGAAAAGTATCAAACACCCAAAATGGTAATTTAAAAAATTCAAACAGGCCAGCAGTAGCATGAAAGTAAATGTTTAAGATGTCAATCTTAAACATTTGGGGTGTTTGGATTCAGTTTATTATGTCTAATTGATTTAGAAAAGAAGATAACAAACGTATAACTTCACCAGAGCATGCATTATAGAAAATGTCTTCTAGAGTTAAGTTTACTCTTATTTATTCTGAAGCCTAAAGCACATTTTAATGGCTGCTATTCCTCTACATTTATTGCATCTTCTTTTCATATTGCACGCATAACTTTGAGTCACAGTTTCTAAATCACTGTCGTTATTCAGGAGACAAACAAGAGGAAGTAAAGGCTGACAGACGCAGAGGGATAACGTATGACAAAAGCAGCACTGCTTATGATTTTGTGATACACACCTTATCAAAATAAAACCCCAGGATACTTATGATTAATAAACTTTGTTAGTAGCCTCCTTTTTCAAATAAAACAGATACATCAATGTCTACATAACAGTGTTCTCTATCACCACGTTCATGCTCTGTTCAAAGTTACCTACAGTGTGTGTGCACTGCACGAAGCACAAAGATGAGCCTGATCTTCACATCAAAGCATTTTCCATTGACTTGGAGCTGATGCCAACATTATTTTTATCTTCTACAAGTAGTCTGGTGTTAAAGTCAGTTGCAGGCTTGTGTTATGATTCATTTCTATTATCTAGTTTCTATATAAGGCCCACTGGAGGACTGTTAATTAGTGATTCTGAGACCTCTTAATTATTTAGCTCAAGAAAGACGCAGCAGAGATATGGATTTATTTTTCTTCCCTACTTTTCTTTTTCTTAAAGTCAAATTTACATTTCCTCTATGGCAACATTACAATTAAACACGTTATTCCCCAAACACAAAGTTTGCAAAGTCAGTTTGATAATTCAGATGTTTTTTTCAAAGAAGTAAAGCATATGATAGAAAACACTGTCTATTCAAAATGAGACAAGTGTGAGAATAATGGCAGTGGTGAGAAGAACTACTGAAGAGAAGAGATCAAATAAAAGAGGAGGCGGATTTTCTAGAACACTGATGTAAAGTTTCTACAATTATTATTTTTCTATTTTTGCCATGCAGGGTATGTGTTTATTTGACCATTCTTTAGTTATTGGATTTATTTATTTATTAACTGACATTTCTCTATTCACCAGCTGGGGCTCAGTTGGTGGAGTCGTGTGTCTCAACCGGAAGGCGAGGGTTTGATCCCCAGCTCCTACAGTCAGAGGTCTGATGTGTGTTGCTCCAGCTGCTTTGTGGTGGAGTGTGAATATATATGAATGGTATTAGTTCATTTTGATGGACATTTTAAATAGGAGCCTCTGCCATCAGTGTGTGAATGTGTAGGTGTGACCTGCAGTGTAAAAGCGTTTTGAGTAGTAGTCAACCATTTACATTTTACTCTGCATCACGAGTCAAGGACATCACCAAGCAGGAGATCCAAACACTTTTAACTACAGCCAGGCACATCATCTGAGAAGGAATCCAACAGCAGACCCTTGACTTGTGGGCAAACAGAGGTAAGAATAGAAATGCCAAAAATATATAAACTATACTTAAACAGCAGAAATAAAAACTACAACAACAAATGCAATTCCAAAAAGTTTGGGGTCGTGTTATAGATTATATCCCCATAATGGGGGATCAAGTAGAAGCCTAATTTGATTAATTTATCAACGTGTTACCATGATTATGTCTTTTGGCTTTATTTATTTTTATTTATTTCTTTTGCTGCTTTTTTTTTTTTAATTCTCATGCATGATACAGGACCCGCCCTGAACACATCCATGATTGACATTTTTTGATTAGTCACAGCGCCACCTGTTGACAACAGGAAGTTACTGCTTCTCAATTAGCATTAGCCATTGCTACACGGTAGCTCATTTTCCCCTCAAAATTGGTGTGGACCATGCTAACACCTTGACCATACAACACTTTCAAGCTCAAACGCCTACGTCCAACGCTGTCGCCATACGGACGCGTCATTCGCCATCAAACAGGAAGTAGTTTTTTTCACGGGCTTAACATAGTCGTTCTGTCCCGAAACTTCATACATATAATCCTGGTAGTAAAGTCAAACATGTTATACCGTTTAAGTGAGTGGGCGTGGCTTAATGGCTCAGTGGCGCCCCCTACTATATTTCAAACATTCAGCCCCCGCAGCACGTTGAACCTACAATTCTGAATTTTACTATGCATTTCCAACATGACAAAACCTACAAAAGAGGCTCTTGCACCCACGCCCAAAACTCAACAGGAAGTCCACAAATCACATCGCCATCAAACAGGAAGTGGCTGTAACTTGTATATACTTTGTCTGATCTTCTTGAAATTACATAGGTATGATCAGGGTTGGCCTCTGAACACAGTGACACAAAACAATAATAAAGTTTAACCATAGCGCCCCCTAATGCAAGGACTAAGTACTACATCATACATACTTTCTCCAATCTGCTTAACATTTCCCAGGTATGATCAGGGTTGGCGTCTGAACAGATTGACATAACAATAGTCAACTTTAACCATAGCGCCCCATACTGCCAGGACTAAGTACTACCTCCCATATAAAATCTCACATTTTATTCAATTTTCACTTGAATCATCTCAGTACTGGCCTGCTCACATCTAACCTAATACAATTGGGCCACTGACATAGCGCCCCATACTGGAAAGACACTGTACTACATCTCATATACTTTGTCTGATCTGCTCCAATTTTCACAGGTATAATCAGGGTTGGCCTCTGAACACAGTCACATAGCAATAATAAATTGTAACCACAGCGCCCCCTACTGCAAAGTTTAAGTATTACCTCCCATATACAATGTCAGATTTGCTCAAAATTTCACAGGTATAATCAGGGTTGGCCTCTGAACACAGTCACATATAAATAACAAATTTTAACCATAGCTCCCCCTAGTGCAAAGAATAAGTACTACCTCCCATATACAATGTCAGATTTCCTCAAAATTTAACATGAACAATGTCTGTACTGGCATGATCACATCTAACCTAATACAATTATGTCATTAACATAGCGCTCCCTACTGGAAAGAGGCGGTACTGCATCTCAGATACTTTTTCTGAGCTGCTTCAAATTTCACAGGTATGATCAGGGTTGGCCTCTGAACACATTAACATAACAATAGTCAACTTGAACCATAGTGCCCCCTACTGCAAGGACTAAGTACTACATCATATATACTTTGTCTGATCTGATTGAAATTTCACTTGTATGATCAGGGTTGGCCTCTGAACACATTGACATAACATTAGTCAACTTCAACAATAGCGCCCCTACTGCAAAGAGTAAGTACTACATGCTATATACAATGCTCAATTTCCTCCAAATGTCATAGCTATCATGACAGTGCCAGCCTGAACTGCTCTACGTCAAAATTTTACGTGATTTTCATTACGTTGCCTATTTCAACATGCCAGTACTACGACTTTTACACAAATCGAACAGCATAGCCTGCTGCTTAGCCACGTTCCGCTGCTGCTGCACTGCCGCAGTCGCAACACACCCCGACATGCAAAGGGGTGCGAGGGCCCTTCATCACCGCTTGCGGTTTTATTACTATTATTATTATTCTTGTCTCTACATGAATTTGATGACATCTAGATGTTGCTTTGCAGTGGGCTCGGGACGGGGGGGGGGCGTGAATGTCAGTACGGTGCTGTTGTAAGACGGGTTAAAGATATATGTTACTGCTGCTGGTACTGTCTTGTCTGCATTGTGTCTATTGTTTGGGGTAAAATTAATAAAAATAAAATAATTGAAAAAAAAAAAAAGAAATAAAAAAACTAAGCAGTTTAAGTAAAAAGATCTGGGACAGACTATGAATCAACATGGAAATCATTTCAGTTTGAACAGGATCAGAAATCGACCTAAAGCATGACTTTGACTCCTATCCTGACAATCTGTACATCTTTTAAGGTTCACACAGAGAACATTATGAATAACAGCAGCATTTTTTAAGGTTTACTTAACGTTACTGTAAAACTGTTTTTTTTTTACAGTATGCTGAAGAGCAGTAGGTTGTACTTACAGCGAGGCGTTTTCAGTTGGATTGCACTTCATTGCACACTTAATGAAGGGCTGGTTCCAATGTAGGCTCACGTACATATACGACAATCTACACATTTGACAGCGAAGTTGTGAACAGGATCCACACAGTGCAAAGACTGAGACAGAAACAAGAGGGCAGAGTTTCAGTTACCTCAAATTGAATGCTGACAATGAATCTCTGGCCTGGTTGGCAAAGGACTGTGCTTGTCTCAAGTAATATTATTAATTATTAACTAATTTTTGCATTTGCAGACTATTAATACCCAATCCAGGAAACATTAAAAGCTCCTCAGGAGAATTTGAGGTTGAAATCTGAGCGGTTGAGTGTGCTACGGTGGGGTACATACCCAGAAGACAGTTAACAGAAGCTCACAATGAGGTTTTGGTGGATGTAAAATCTCCCGTCACTCAACTGCAGTCAGGATGTCCTTGACAAAGTGAAAGCCTTGCTGTGACACTTGGAGTAGAAAAGGATCTCTCTGAAGTCGTCAGAGTGTATTTGTGTGTGTTTAAACCAACATTTGAAAATGCACTTTGACTAGGGACCTCAGACAAATGGTGAACAGATGTGATTAACATACATGAGTTCTTTGTATGCGCTATCGAGATAATTTGACAATCACAAAAGCAGCTCTGAATTTAGCTTTTCATAGCCTTGTCTTTGTCTATCCTTGTCACAGA
Source organism: Labrus mixtus (assembly GCF_963584025.1). Taxonomy (NCBI): domain Eukaryota; kingdom Metazoa; phylum Chordata; class Actinopteri; order Labriformes; family Labridae; genus Labrus; species Labrus mixtus. Next base: position 27,789,309 of record NC_083624.1, read on the forward strand.
GTGGGTTTTTATCTTGTGAGAGATGATATGACATGGTATCCAGGGACATGGGTTTGATTTATTCATGAAGCACAAGTTAAAGGCCTCAAAGAATTTAATAAATTATGAAGACTCTTTGTTTTTTTCTCCTCCTGCTCAGAGCGTTCCTAAAAACATGAAGTCTGAGTTGGAGATATCCCCAGATAATGAAGTGTTGGATTCACACAGCAAGGAAACTCCCTGAACTCCCGCAGTTTGCCAAGGAGAAAGTGAAGAGTCTTTAACTAATCTGGACAAGGTATGGAGGCAAACCCCCCTTTCTTAAGCTTCTCCTATTCCCCTTTTTCAATAAATAATATGAATCCACTGATAGAATATTGCAATTAGTCTGTGTTTGTCTTGTTACTAAACTCGCCTGTCGCTGCTGCTGTTTCTAAAAGATAGAAGCATCATTTGAATACCTCATTAACTTGATTTGTCCTGCTATGTGTCCTTTTTAGACATAAAATGTGTTTTTGTAGTTTTACTCCAACAACTTTTTCAGATCCCAACCTCATGTGGATCATGCTCATCAGAGCTGTGACTGCATGACGTTTCCAACATTTGCTTTGAGCACTGCCAGCAGCGAAAGCAACCCCCAGTGACCAATGATCAGATAGCCAACAGCGGTGACCCAAAAGAGGTGAGAGAGTGAGCGTGCCTGTGTCACTGCTGTTGATAAGGTGACACGCTCATGTTAAATGGAAACTGTGTGAACTGAAATAAAGTGTGATTTCCTTCTTCTTTTTTTTCTTGCTGAATAGATCGTAACATTCCCTTTCAGTGTGTGAACGACCCATTAAAGTTGAATTATAAGCTAACTAACAATCTACAAATGACATTTAACCACGGCTGAATACTTAATGAGAGAATTGAAATGCCACTTACTTTATTGCATGTTACTATTTTACAATAAAGACAATCTGAATTTAGGAGGTGACATTTCCAGGTAGTCATTTTTATGTAGGTCACTCTGGAAACCTTGATGTTGTATTTTTGGGCACATTAACGGCTCAGGGGAACGCAGAGGATATTTGCTCCAGACTGGAATGCCTCAACAACTCCTGGATGACTTCCATGGACATTCAAGGTCTCCAGAGGATGAAGCCTGCTGACGGAAGTGATGCCCTAACTTCCCCTTCATGGGGCCGTCATGTGGTTAATGTGTTGTTCTAAGTGAAATATCTTGACAACACCGACCGCTTTATGGAGGAATTTAGTACAAATATCTGTGGCACACGGAAGTCAAGATGCACTGACTTTGCAGAGTTTATGACTTCACTCTAACGCCATCACCAGGTTCAATTTTCCAATTTATCGGCTATTTGGTCCATGACAAAAAACATGTGAAACAAAACATTCTGTGTGCGCTGCTGGTGAAATGTTAGCATGCTAACATGCGGAAATGAAGACGGTGATCCTATATCGTCGAACATCAGTAAGCCATGTCGTCGTGAGCATTTTAGCGGATTATAACCTTTGACTATGTTCAGAATGAGAACGGCTGGCAATTCTGTCGATCAGTAAGTGTTTCCAGTTACTGGATAAGAATCCAAGCTTGACAGGAAGGTATCTGTGATAGCCTGGATATTAAAGCTTGATTATTTATCTTTAGTATCAAATCCTGAAATCTCTATTTAACCTGATTTTATGAATCTAATAAAGATCGTTTGATCAAAGTATTACTCATCGAGCTAACTAATTATTCAAAGGTTGAATGTTGGTTTCTTAAAGTTCATAAATTCATGAGCTCAATGTGAAATACCATTTATTCGACCAGACGTTTAAAAGTAGAAACATGTGAAGTCATTTTCAACGCTATTCAAAGTAAATAAATAATTCAATGTGGAAGTATGAGGCATTCAATTGTTAAGTTTAAATAATTAACCATGGTTATGTGTTGGAATTAGCAGCTGACGGCTTCCACAGGAGATAGTTTTGATTGATAATATTCATAAATGTTAAAAATATTACAAGACAAATGTCTGAAAAACAGAAGTAAGAGTTTAGAAGTGTTGCTCCATGTATTAGTCCTCTCCCCTTCTTTCTTTCTTTGTGTCAGCTTTTCTGCTGTGAGAAGTCATGGAAGTTATCAGAGATTTGGCTGAAGGGCGCAGCAGTTATCGCTCAAGAAAGCGTGACTGATGGGGGCCCATGCGAGGCAGAAAGATCAAAGGTCAGAACCGCTCTGGGTCCATTATTGGCTTCCACCATTAAATGGTTTTTCTAATTAAATTTATATGCCATTGAATCGCTGTTGCTTCGTTCTTCCATGATACACCGCAGGTTGAAAGGTTTGAAATTTGAAAAGGGCTCAGATCGTCAGAGCCCTAAAGCAGGTTACACACACTCCATCCAACACAGACAGATAGGCCCAACTCAGGAAGATTACATTTACTTATCTTTGCATGCCCTTACAACTTGGACTGCAAAATAGGACACGAAAAAACCAAAACATTTCTGCCAACCTACATATGACCGGGCCTGAACCGCAAATAAACACGTTTTATTCACTGAAAGAGAAATTATGAAACTCTAATATATTTTCTAATTGTGGAGATAGGGTATTTCAGATGTTGAAGTCACAATTTTAACATTTGAAGTATAACTGTATAAGAAAACAAAAGCTACAGAAACTGGTCATAGCTATTCTGATTCATCCTGATGGAAAGGTTAGATAGCCTTTAAAGGTCACATATTGTCCTCCTTTTCAACAAGTTTAAATATGTGTCAGAGCTCCCCAAAACTTGTCTGTGAAGTTTCTTGCCAAAAATCCACTCTGTATTGGATCCTGTATTTGATTATTTATAAACCCCCCTGCTTCAAAACAGGCTGTTTCTGTGTCTGTACCTTTAAATGTAAATGAGCTGTGTTTGACCACGCCCCTCTCTGGATGGGGATGTGGCATGGACTTTCTCACTCCATGCTCTACTGTTGATGGGAGAAGGCAGACTCAGAGGGCAGAACAAACACCTAGCTGTTTCAGTGACACCCACCTGGGGGAGGGGTTACTGCCCTTTGTGATGTCATTGAGGGAAAATCTCCAAATGGTCGGTTTGAGCGAAAATATTATGAAAAGCTGGCAAAAGACGAAGAGGATTGACTTTTGTTATAGTACGGGGGTTTGTAGACAGACTAGAGACATATGAGTTTTAATGTAAAACATGGTCAAGTGTATTTTGATTATGTGAGCTTTAAGTCGATCATGAACACCTCATGGTTTATTCTTACATCTTTACCACAAACTATCTATCAGGGAGGCTTGCTCATCTTGTTTTAGCCTTTCTAGTCTGGTGTGTTCGTCTTTGTTGTCAAGCCTCTGAAGCTGTTCCTATCACGACTTCGGCTTTTTGGTGCAGTTGATTATTTAATAGTCCTTCATATTTGATTTCAAAGCACAGTTCAGTGGTTGCCATTAAATATTTTGTTCCTTGAAATCATTTTTATTATCTCTTGTTCATGTAGAGGCACTTTTACTTTATTACCTGAATCAGCAGCAGGAAGAAATCTGACTTTTCACAGAAAAACCTCGGAGGGGCTTTTTGTTCTCAAGCTGCTTCTTTGTAGGGTGAGCATGACTCCAAGGGGACAAACCTGCCGATTTAAAGAAATATTACATCTGTATGTACAGGAAGCATTATCATAAAGACCTATCCTTCCAGTCTCTCTGGCCAACACTGAGATCCTAATCCAACTACTGCATCAAATCTGCATCAGCTTCACCTCCACTGAACACTGTATATGGCTAAATGCAGGGCCAAAATTGAAAGCAAGCGAGTGTGGTATCAATATTCATTTGTAGCTAAAAGCAGAAATAGAAGACATGTAAAGAGTCTCAGGCCAAAACATTGATTCTGCTTCGCTTTATATTTCCTCACTGTCGCTGCTAAATCAAGGCAAAAGGTCTAGCACTGGCGGGGCCCCGACCTGCTTCAGAGGTCTCTGCAGCCAGAAGAGTGCAGAGATCAATGTCTTGCTCCAGAACATCCAGTCCCTCATCACCTATCAAAAGGCTGTCAGTCCACGGAAGGTCAAGCCCCAGCAAAGCCTCATCTCACAGATGGAAAGACAGCGGCTGCCAATGATGCAGCAACAGTCTGCCAAAAAGACCCCCTAAAGCCAACGATGTCCTTGAATGGCAGTTTCTCATTTGTGTGAAGTGACTTGTACTGAAGTGTCCCGAGTATCTGAATGCAATGACAAAAAGAGCCTCTAGGAATAAAACCAAAAGGACTTCATTAACCTTTTTTCTTTTTTAATCAGAATGCTCATAAATAGTAGAACTGTACATGTCAACTAGACACATTAGAGCAAATATTACAGTGTCCTGTTACTTTTTGTTACTCTGAGGAAACATACCCATAAATCATATAGTGCACAACTGTCAAGGTCAACCATCCACTATTTTTTGCCAGAGTAAAAGTATATACGGTTTAATCAGCCTATGTATAAAAAAAAAGGTAGAAAACATAAGATTTCATTGTAGTATTTTACATATTTGCAGCAGAATTACAAAAACATTCAAAAGAATAAATGTGGAAGACTCATTAGGTGGATCAGAGAGGAGAACCTGTTGGACATGAGCATCCTGTAGAACATCAAGCCACCATGGAGTTCAGCTAAATGTTACAGTCTGTTACATTTTTTAAAATAGAGGGATTAAAATATTTTTCTGTTGTTTTCCTTCAAACCCACCGAGGGGAAACTAAACCAGGCATCTGAATGCAAGCCCACCTTTTACTGGCCATTAGCTACCTGGCTGATGAACAACCCTTTAGTGCCTCTATTTGCGTGCCCAAAGTGTCCTTGTGTGAACACTCTTCATATTACTCACACCCCTCGTCCCCACATAGTGCGCAAATTATTTTTAATTCAAACCTATTTGGTGTTAAAAGCAAAGCAGCCTTGTCCAAATGGATTTTTCTCCTTTGTGAAAAGAACCCTCACCACAACATCACCTCAAACAAATCGAGCTCAGTACCCAAAATAACACCCTCCACTTCCCAGTTTGTTATGGACTTCAAGATGAATACCTGGACCTCGACATACCAGTGGCTACTTGAGCCTCTGTCAAACAGTCTCTGGCCTTGTGCAGGATCTTTTTTTAACGCCGTCACTTCCGCACTTCCAGTCCGAGCCTGCAGCTCAAGTGCAGATCTCTGGTCATCTCGCCTACTTGAGCTCACGGCTCACACAGTTATGGCTGCAGTTGCAACATCCAATTGCTATCCAGATGATGTACAGCGGCGTCACATGTGCACCAAACTGGCACATTACTTATTCACAGACAGCAGCAGGTTAATCTGAAAGAGAGGCGTAAAAAAAACCAAAAAAAAACGATGAGTGCTCACCGTGACTTAGCCGGCGCTCGTTATCTGTTTCTCCACTGAAGTGGCTCTCAGCAGTTTTGGATGTTGCATTATTAAAATGATGTAAGGTTGCTTGGGGCTGTGCTAATCCGACAGTACTGTACCTGCTCCAGAGATGGACAGGCGATGATTTGAAGGTCTTCTCCGCTGTATTCCTCCTGAAGCAAGGCGTGCAGTCTTTGGAATACCTGCTGGATGTTATTCTAGAGGAGAGAGAGGAGGAAAAAGAGCCATCCTATTGCTGAGAGCTGGAGGGAAATTAATACTACATTTCCATCTGGCCTATGTCCCCCTGCAATCTTGTTTCCATGTCAACCAGAGTATTTTGTTTCTCCCTCATTCAGCCCAACCTGGCACCTTGATGAGGAGTACACAGGCAAAGATTTCTCTATTAGAAGTTCAATCCCACTGATAATTTAAAGCCAGGGAGGAGGACTCAAACACAGGATTGTTATTTTTGTCTCTCCTAAATTGATTGACAGGCTTTTTACTATCCAGGCAAATGAATATATGTGAAGTCAATGATTTCTGATGCAGTGCGAGGTTTGTTTACAAGCTGAAGTCTGCCCACATGGCTACACAATAAATCATCCATGTATGAGGAGATGGAAACAAACACGCCTTTCTATCTCTGACTTCAACTCTTTGGTGATACATGTGAATAACCTCTAATACAGATTTGTTTCAATGACATTAATTATTACAGGACCTCAGAGCTCCAGCACATTACATTCCTGCCGTGTAAACACTGCATGAAGGATTCTTTGAGCTTAAACAATGACTTGAAAAGAAATTGACTCATGCGATACATGCAACAAGCGAGCGCTCCTGCCACCCACCCGGACTGGCTTGAAAAGGATGAACTCTGTGTCTCTGTTGGCTAAGTACAAGGACATGCTTTGTAAAGTGCTTGGCAGCTTGCTCTTCATCACCCGGTAGGTAGCCATCACTATATCGTTGATCTTTGCTGAAGAGAGAAGAGAAAGCGAAAAAAAGGGGGTCAGAAAAAAAGACAAAAACATTGACATGTCCTCTAGCTTTTGCGATACAAGTTTTGATGAATTAAAGCGGGATGCCGGTGGCTTTTTTTTTTCCTGAGACAAATCTTACCTGGTTGTGCCCAAGGTTGCTGAGACAGGCTGTATGTGGGACCGCCTTGGATAGCCATCGTTTTAAGAGCTGCAACCTGAGTGCAAAGAGTCAAAACAAAACATCACAGACTGAAAGGACTTGACCCTTGAAGTAGGGAAAACAAGCACAAAAGGCTGTGCTGCAAATTTGGCAAACTTAAATTATATTGGAAAACTGAGTGAGTAAGACAGAAAACAAGACTGGAAACTAATTATGTGTGCACAACAAGTGCACTAAACGATTTCTCAAAACACACAATAACACAACACTGTAAGAGATCGCAGCACAGGTACACACAGACGTGAATACTTGACAACATATTTGATGTCTTGGTAAAAAAAAAACAAAAAAAAAACTGCACTCTGAAAAGGATTGATTTGTTTTTTTTAAAGAGGTAAATGTTGAAAAATTGAAGGTCAGGTGGATCTGTAGCTGCCCTGAGGCGAGGTCCTCCCTCGCTGGAATAGTTACCTTGGTGAGAAACTCCTCAAGGTTCCCCACAAAGATCTGAGTCTGCTGCTGGATGAACTGCTCACAGCTGAACTTGAGGTGTCGGTCCACGTCCTTCTTCGAGTCAATGTAGTGCTCCTTTATCTCCGGAGTCCCCTGAGGGCAAAAGACAAAACGCTTTAGCACTATCAAGTGGCATTTCCCAAAGGCAGGTTTGCTATCAAAGTGCATCAAGTGCATCACATGTTTGATAAAAAAAAAGGAAATAAAAACACTACCTCCAACAGGAATTCAAGTATGGCGTTGTGGCTGTTAAATCGGAAGAAATTGGGAACAAGCTTGGGGTTCAGAATTTTGAAGGCAGCATCTAAAGACAAAGCAGAGATTTAATCTGGGCTGGTGTAGAATTACAGTGCCCCCTAGTGCTACAAATTAAATATGACCTTGACTGTGATGAGGATGATGGGAAGAGCGAGCCTGCCCTGTGAGCCATCAGTTACTGTACATTATGGTGTCGGATTACACTGTCATTTCCACATTAATTGTTGCCACTGGTGCATGTGATAGGCACAAGTTGCTTAATGAGCATGAGGATGTAATGACTGGCTTTTATGGAGCTGAACACCAATGTTCCCTCCACCTTTAATTATCTTACCTCGCGTTTTCTTCAGGTCCAGTGAGATTTCCTTGATGGCGAAATCGGTGTGAAATGGGGCAATCTGTTCGCGCATTATCAGCAGGTGCTTGATCAGGAAAAGTTGCCCATCTATTTGCGTCTACGGAAAGTGATAGCACACTGTTAAATCCACACTGCAGGCAGCCAGCACAAAAGAGCATGTGCCGACTATCCGAGCTTCACAGAGCATAAAACAGCAGCTTTAGAGAAGATAAGGGAATGTGTCTAATTAATAACTGCTGATTAACCGTGGGCTGGGAAAGGGACGCATCACTGTGACAACAAAAGAAGAAACTGAAGCCGTTTATTGCTCAGCTGGCGACTTAAATGTTGGAAAAAGACATCATCAACACGGGGAGTGGGAACACGCCCTGTGAGATTGATGACGCCGCCTTCATTTCAAGCGTCGGGTTGAAACGGGCCGGTTAGCATGGATAGACGGCAAATTTGAAGGTGAGAGAAGCCCATAAATAAAGGACGGTCTGCTGAACACTCTGTAGAGCATAATGAAGCGCTCATTAAAATAAACTCGCGATGACATCCCAGCTGCTTTAGTTAAGGATCCTGCAGCCGCGAGGAATTTAAATAACAGATCCCATTTTATCTATGAGGGAACTAATCTTGTTTACTATGTCAAAAAGAGAGGCACATTTACCAGCTGCCATGATAACAATAAGTCGCAGAAGTTTCTGTGACAAGTGAGAACAAAACTCCAGTCTCAAGCGTGTGTGCCAACCTTGTTTTTAAGGATGATATCTGAGGCTTTAAGCAGGGACTGGATGCAGGCAGATAAGGCTTCTTGAGATAAACCCTGGAAGACTGCTCTCTGGAAAAAGAACAAGGCACAGCAAGACACGTGTGAGTTAGATATTCAAAAGATGGAAAACTATACACCACACATCATGACATCATAAATGAGCTAAATAAGAGAAGGAAACTCACATCTATACATCTGTAGAGTTTGGACAGACAAACCAGAGTCCGCCTGACGGTAGGGTACCACATGCCGTGCAGATCAGCAGGAGAGATAGACGTCTGAAGGCTTGACGCTTCTACACTCCCTGTTTTTCAGGTACAAGAAGCTGTGAGGCAAATGACAATAACACCAACATTTTAAATCAAGTGTCACATTGTGGAAACACGCACCAGCATTACTGTTCTTTCGACCGTCGGGATCCTCAAGCTGGACGTCGGAGAACATTGACTCCTGCGACATCTGCTTCATCTGCTCCTCTTTGAGGCTCTGAGCGATTTTCTGTTGAAGACAGAGAAGGAAAAGAAAGACAACATTAAAATAAAAAGTTCCATGTTATTTGTGAATCAAAATGAGATAAACGTAAACTAGAAAAAAACATGTCTTGGAAATTTCATGGTGGGAAAAAAAAAAGTACAAAAACATAAAAAATGAAGTTATCCCTCTGATGAATATCAAGATTTTAATCCGGCCAACAGATCCATGTGGTGTTTTTTTTTTACATCCCACAAGACATATCAGCAGACAGAGAAGCTGTCAGCAGCCTTGGCTTTCCTGCTGTTTTTAAACCTGATATGTACCAACGGCAGCATCACCAAGAAGTGCCTGTGAATTGTATCAAGTGTGTTTACTCCTGAATCCATGGTGAGCCAGACTACCTGCAGACAGGCCTTACATTAACATGTTTTAGATTTGCTTTGAAATGACCTGATACAGATCAGATTTTATAGAGGTGAGGACTGTATGAATATTCATCCATCCACATTTCCCTTTTTCATCCATATTTATACTTCACAGGGGCAAAGGTGTGGTGATTCATCCGAGCTATTTAAAGGTATTAAGGATTGAAATTATTCAAACTGTGTAGATGTGACAGACAGCAATATATTATCAGCCATTCATTAGTTTTAGGAGAAAAACTTTAAAGTTGTACAATTCAACTTAAAGCAGACTGAAACTTTTTTTTAAAGAGGACTCATCTTGTGGTCATGTGTGCTCGTCCACTTCCTGTTTTACTTTGATTGTTTGACGGTTTGTATCCTGTACTGTTCTGTCTGTTTATTGTTGTGCTTGTTTGGTTTTTTGTGTTTTTGACGTCTTTTATAGACTCTATAGGGACAGGCATTGACAAATGAGCTTAGGCCATACATGCTGTAGTGTGTGGCGTCAGTTGACTTGCTCCATTGTCCCTTTACAAATAAACATGAAATAAAAGAATACAAATAAAGCATTTTAAATGTTTTGTGAGTCTAGATAGAAAATTTAGAATGTTGAGTCATTTTATTTTCATTTTGTCCCTTTTTAAGGAATGTTCAGGTTTTTAAAAGTTAACAAAAGATCCAAAAAATTCCACTAACATAGATAGACAATAACATAGTGTTTTAAAAGATTTTTATGAACTTTAGTGCATTGGTTGATCTCCATGTTGACCTGACAAGGCTCAATTTTTCAGGTTATGTTTAAAGGACAGACAGTTACACTTCTTATGTCATGGGGTAGAAATCATCCAAAGCTCGGGGAACCATGGCTGGTATGGAAGTATTAATTTTTTGGAGCCATAATTATTTCCAAGTTGTTCAAAAGTTCTCGAGGAGAAGCTGTACTGGCTCTGATTAGTGGGAGTTTTTGTTTTTGAGATACTAAAAAGTACATCCAGTACCATCCAGTCCATCGACTCAAGACAAAACTTACTTCCATCATCTCTAGTTTCTCAGGATAGGCAAGATCCCCCGGAGCTGGATTGTAGCCTGTGATATCAGTCTGGATGTAAATGTGAGTCCTGTAGACCAGCCTCTCCTGGACATCCTCCAGCATCTGCTTCACTAAGGCATCAAAGGCCCCCAGCTGCATAGCTGCAGAAAAGCACACAGAGGGTCAGTTTACAGGGAAAAACCTGAAACAAAACCCACCCCAAACTTTGGCCTTCTGGTCAAACACTTCTTCTAAAGACACACATTCAGTTAGTTATCAAATCTAACTGCACAGGCTTGTGTTCTCAGATGTCTGCCCACTTGAGTTGACCTCAGATCTCATAAAAACTCCTCCTGAGAAACTTAAAAAAAGGTTCAGAACTTCACTAAAGATAGCCCTGTTCAGTCTGCCGTTTCAAGGCTTGATATTTACTCCACTGTGTTGTTTCTCCTTCAATATGAATGTTGTGGAGGCGTAATGGTGTAAAGTGTTCCTCCCTCTGTACTGAGCTCGGAGGTAGTAACGGAGGCGAAACGCAGTCTGAAAAGGGATACTGTGACCACACTCAAATCTGTACAGTCATTATGAAGCTAACTCCAGCAGCTGGCTAACTTAGCTTAGCACAAGACTCCAAACAAATGGAGCAGCTAACCAGCCTCTGGACAACGATACAACATCAGCTAACATTGTCCAAACTCCACATAAGAAGAAGTCCAGGTCTTAAGTTGTCTTTACCTTTTTTTTTTTCATCACACATTTAGGGATTCACAAAGTCAAGTCAGGTCCAAACTGCAATAAATCAATCCCTAAACTCCAGAACAGCTGTAGCAGAGTAAATCCATACAGCAGCAGCTCTCACTCACCGTTATTGTGAACGTGGTCTTCCAGCATCTCATTCTTGAGGATGCTGCAGAGCTCCGACAGCGTTTCCAGGTGGATGATGTGGATGATTAGAGGCCGGAGGACATCGTACAGGGACAAACACAACTTCTCTAACAGCTCGCTGTCAAGAGATTAAGCACCGTTTAAACGCTTTGTAGTCTAAAATTACACTTCTGTTCATTTCCAGCTTTGAGATCTACTTCATGTTCTAGAACAAAGGTAGTTCATTGAAACCTTTTCAAATTGTCATGGTCATCTCATTCTGTGTAAATAGCACATCAAGCTATAATGGTCTGTTATGCAGTTTGAAGCGTTACCACCTTAAACAAACAGCTGCTGCCTGCATGTGTGCTTAAAGATGATGACAAACCAGTGTGTGTGATCAGTGCGGCGGGCAATACTCACTCCAGCTTGGATGAAGGTTTAGAGAAGAACTCGTTGTACAGTTGGTGTTCATCCTGGCACACATGAACCATAAAGGCACAGCCACTGCGAACCTACACACACACACACACACACACACACACACGCACACGCACACACTTCAGCTCCAGTTTTAAAACAAGCAAACCTCCTCCAACATAAATGATGCAGGCCACTCATTACAGCAATCATTAATGAGATGCATAACCTTTAATAAAAGACAAATATCAGATAGGGGGTGCAGCTTTTTGACACTTAACCTTTAATTACAGTATCCCCATCAAGCCAATTAGCAAAAAGTCTTTTTTTTTTTTAAATACCACAGAAGCATCAAAAAAAAGTCTCTCCAGGTTCCAAAATTAGATCAGTTCATTCTCAAGTATCAAATTAGATTAAGATTTTCTTAGCAGAAATACTGCGTCAACCTTTAGGTCAGTTACATTTTTATACACTAGAGGAGCATGTCAGACTATTCAAACAAGCTTTGCACAGAGATTCACTTCAGAACAGAATAAATAAATAAAAAATGTGCCTGAGATGCCTGCAGCACACACCCTCAGGTTACACTCATTTATCATGTGCGCAGCTTCTCAGTCTGTTCCAAACCCACACAAAACAATCCCACAGGGACAATGCTGTGGAATGTTCCCGAAGCTCAAATGTCAGCTTACAATATCTAAAAAGGAAAAGTTGTACTTTAAAAGATCATACCAGGGCACAGTGGTCTTTAATGTTTTGGTTGGTCAGGTCAGTAATGGTGGACGTGATGCTGGGACTGAGGAGCTGCTCTCTCTGATCCAGGTAGCACTGATGCACTTCATCCAGCAGCTGATGGTATCTGGTCACATCAATATGAGAAGAAATTAATTGAGCTGAAGAAGGGAGGAAAGACTGGTGAGGCATGCTGATACTGTTTCATTCTGGAGGAATGTTTAAACTCACTCTGGAATCTTCTCTGCTCGCTGTTCTATCTGCTCAATCAGTGACTGACGGGAGAAAAAGGAACTATGTTATTAGATTTTATTACTTAAACAAAGCATCATGTGAGAGGACAACTCATTTCAATACTCACTCTGACTTTAGGTGAAGCTGCTCTAAACTTAACATAGAAGAGTGTAAAGGCGTTGTCTGCGTTGGTCAAGCCCATTGGATCCTAAAAAAGCAGGAAAAAAAACGCTGAGTCATACTTATTAGACTGTGCACATAAAGTATCCATGCTTCAGTGAAGAAGAGGGGACTTTTCTTACCCTTTTTGTTAACTGGTTGGTGAGATTCTGCATCGTGTTTACAATGTAGATCTTCATGAAGTGCATAGCTTTAGAAAGACATTGTTTAAACTTGGCTAAATAAACGGGATAGTCCTTGAAATTTGGCTGCAAACAACAGAGAGACACAAATGTTAGACAGTTTGAATTGTAAGCAGATATAAGATCTTTAATAAAAGGTTATACGCTCTGCAGTTATGAAATGTATTTTAAAGTCCTTCTTTTAAACTTCAACCCCCCCCCCCTTAAAAAAAAACTCTTTAATGGTCACATATTTTGCTGAATACACTTGACCGTGTCTTTCAAACACTAATATTTGTCCCTAGCTGAACAACAAATCCCACAATCATGAGAGAAGTCGGGGAGGGTCTAATGGTGCATTCATGTGGTGTTGGAAACATCGAAAAAACGAGCTTCCGAGTTGTAAAATGCACATGAACACTGGTTCAAGTCGGAACAACGTTACAACATTGCGACTTTCTGAACTGAAATCACGTGAACACACTGAAGTCGGAAGAACGACTTCCAAATGCAGCGTTACACAGCTCACCTGCATTTAAAGGTACAGGCACAGAAACAGCCTGTTCTGAGCAGGGCTGAATTAGAGGGGTTTATAGACATGATCAAATACAGGATACAAATACATTTATAACAACTTCACAGACATGTTAAAGGGGAGCTCTGAGACTTATTTACACTGGTTATAATATGATGAATATATAATGTGACCTTTAAAGTACAGTAGGCATTAGAATGCAGTCATTTGATGGAAAGCATTCATACACAATTACAGCTTACAAACATGATGTAATGATTGATTCAATGACACTAATGAAACAGGATCTGCACAGACAGGGTTACAAGCTACTTACGTGAGAAGACACGTATTCAATGCAGTCGTCCAGTTTTGAAAGCATCGGTATAAAGCCTTCGCTATTTACAGACAAGGTTGGCGAGTTCAGTTTCTGCAAAGACAAATAAGAAGCTTAAAATACTTCCAACAATTAAAAGCCTCCAGCCCTTTGTCTTTAAAGTCAGCAACATATTTTAATAAAAGTAACTACTCCCAGAGACGAGGGTTGACTTTGAAAACAGACCAAAGTACATCTCTAAAGCCAGATTTTTCACATTCTATTTTGAAAACTATTTCGAGTCAAAATGTCCCGAGTACTTTCTATTAAATCTGTTTCTAGAGATTATTACTTTGGAAATGTAGCCGACATCCAAGAGCGTCGGAGAATGATTTTAATCTGGGACATTACTGCCGCTTGTTTGAAATAAACAAGTTCAAATGGAATTAGTACGACAGATGTATAATGCATAAGTGAACTGATTCAAAGTTATAAGATGTAAACAAGGAAATAAAACCAGCTTACCGTGTTTATGTTTTCTAACTCGTTAAAATAGGAAAGTTTCTGCTGGATGCTTTCTGCCAGGTCAACTAGCTCTGACTGCAAGAGGGAAAACAAAACAACAAACCACAGTTGACATATTACGTCATGACAGTTTAATTTCAGAAACGGTCAAATCCAGTTCAGTCCAGCTTCCCTCCAACAACCCTTACTACATGTGAGTGAACACAAGCTGTGATCCTGGAGAGGAGAGGGGCTGAAAACTGTTGTGTAAATAAGATATTAAACATAGAACAGAGAGAATGAGGAGCCGGGGGAATGGTTTTGATTTGTCTATTCACACAAGCCTTTATCTATGTCATGGTGTTCTGAACTAGATATAGTTCTGTATATCTAGTCATCTCTGGTGAGACGTGTTACCACATTTGTTTTTACACAAATCAAAGCAGCCCTAAAGTTTAGACCGTACAGATGTGACAGATAAATCTGTGTTTTTGGGTGCAATGCATCATGCTCTGTCTGCCCTGAACAATAGCTAAAACACACGCAGTAATAACACAACTTTTCCAACTTCTCAACTCTTAATAATCAGCTGATCACGTAGCTCAGGTTAATAGATGATGGAAACAACAGCAGGCAGTTTACCTGCTCTTTTAGGAGCTTTTCACAGGCTTCATGCAGGTTGCTGGTCTTATTGGACACAAACAGGTACTGTTTCTGAAGAGAGTCCAAGTGCTCCAAAGCAGCGCAGCAATCCTTCAGAATAGCATCGCATTGTTCCTGGTAGCAGTACAGATCATCTCTGGTTTTCCTGAGGGGAGAGGACAGACATATTATCTGTTTGCTAAAGGAAAGACGAGGTGATCAATGAAGCTAGCTACTGGTTTGTTTGAGCAGTGATTTTATTATGTTTTGACAAAGAGCAGAGGAGAAAAACAGAGGATGCTGTTTAATGTAGAGCATGCTGTCATACAGTACGGCTATACAGTGTAAATATCAGCTGCCTTACTCTCAGCCGGTCTCCCTCTAAACATGCATACAGCCAATACTCACTATGATCACCACAATGTCAGAAACATAAAATAAACATTAATGCACCTGTATTTCTCACTCTTCTCCTGGTCCATGTTTGCCTGTAAATTGGCAAACCAGGCAAAAAACTGCAAGACAGATTATCAGTGTGTTAAAATCAGTCATTTTATTATGGCACAATCTGTCTGAGAGTCTACATGACTGTTGTCACCTGCTGTGCAGTTTCTATCCTGTCACTCTCCATATGGAGGCTCTGGAAGCCCTTCAGCAGGACGTCCTCTGTGGACGCGGGCACAGTCGCTGTGAAGGAGGACTGCAAAGACCTCGACGAAAGGCTGCACAAGTCCTCAATTGGCAACTGCAAAAAGAACCAGCACTTTCTTATTCCCTTACATACACAACAAGCTTTCAGATGAAGCTAGCTGGACGTCTCGACGTGGCGAAGTGCAAGCCAGCTAGTTAGCCTACAATTTAACGTTTCGAGATATGTTCACTTAAATATCATGTTTACATTTAAGAAAGGTGAATTAAGGTCAAACAAGGGCAGCTTCAGACTTAATGTAACGTCATTGACGTTCAGAAAGTAAGTTAGCAACCCTGTTAGCTAGCTAGCTTGCTCCGGAGTAACAGCTCACCTCTGACGGGATAGAGAGCGTTTCAGCTGCCGCTCGGATCTCCAGGACAGAGTCCATTTGTTTCTCCGTGAGGGGGGCCATGGCACCTGTGCGCCGATCCCATAGCGACAGTTTCTCCCGGGTTTCTTTATCTGTAAGGTCCAGGAGGGACTGATCGGTGAACGCCATCGTCACTTTGTATAGCACCAACGTCAGCAGCAACACGCAGGTACTTCCTGTTCCGGGAGTGTGGGCGGGGCTTGTTGGAGATGCTGGTCCAGCCCAGAGCAGAGTTTAGACTTATCTCTGAAACAACCGCATTTACTCGAAGATAAACTATTAGAATAGTTTTTTCAAATTGACCCTGGCTTGCCTAAAAGCCCCCAAAAAAAATTCTGGTTGTGTATTTTAGTATTTGAGCAAATATATTCCTACTAGTAAATAACAGATGAGAAATGTATTTAGCAATTTAGAATTTAGTATTTAGAAGCCAAATCCAGAAATGAAGTCAAATAAGATGCCGAATCCAAATTGTCACGATATTTCAGAGTCTTTATCACAACTTTCAACAATAGTACCTTACTTTGATACTCATCTCTTATCAGTCTCATTATAATGTTTCTGACCAACTGTAATTTAATCTGTACTTGTCTGAAGTAAATTTGCCCAAGTTACAACCTGGATGACGGCTGTACCTGTAATAATGAATATAAAGAAACACTTCAGGACAAATAGACCAACCTCACCTGATAGATGGAATTTGTGGGTTGGGCTGATATGGCCTGAGGACTTAATCATTCATCACGGAAATATAAATCCAGCAGGTGGAGCCCAGGGGCATTTTTAATACTTCAAGCTGAGTTTTCTTTTCTTTTTCATTATGTCTGCAATCAAGTCCCTCTTCTTAAAGTACACACCCAGAGTAAAACATTGATCACACTCATGTTAGTGTTGAATTCACAAAACTTTAGAGTCTGCCAACTCTATTATAAGTATAACTGTTTTGTCCAGACATGAGGAAGATGACTATTTGTTATGATTTTAGATTTGCAGCCAGGTTTAAAACTTGTGCTAAAATTTGGTTATTTGTTTCCATGCTGTGTCACTGTTGATACAAATTAGAAAACATTCACTTTGAATGGAATTTTGTCTAAAGAAAAACATGAAATTAATCTTGGTTTGCAGTATTACACTGTAATTCGAAAGGACCTTTTGTCAAGCATTTATGCATATAAATATATGTACACTATTATCCCTATATAAGTAATATATTTTATTACTGGATTATACAGGAAATTACATTTTTACCTTAAAAAAAACAGCTTCCATTAGTCCTGTAAAAACAAACATGTACACATTTCAAAATCCTACAAAGAAAAGGGACCTAGCGGCAGAATATGGAGGAGGTAGAGTTCATGTATTGCAGCTTTTCCTGCAGGGCGTCTCGTGGGGGAGGTCACACAGAGTTCAGATTATTTTTTTCCTTTTTCTCCTGTCTACTTTAGTTGAAAGGAGATGCTGCAGAATTCAAGCCACGTTACTCCCGAACAAAAAGACATGTCAGAGCCAATCTTGTCAGAAGTTGTATTTTGGCTCTGAGTGGGTCAGACTCTGTCCTGTAAAGCAGCACTGACACTTCTTTTTCTATGGAGGTCATGTTTTCTTTTCACTGGGGTGTAGTGAGAGCTTGTTCAAGCTTTAATTAGACATCAAGTATAAATGAGTGTAAACAACAAGTACACATTGTATTCAATAATATTATACCAATACAGATTTCTAGAATAGGGTCTGCCTTAAAAATTAGGACAAATTACACAAATAATCAGAGGACGTCACTTTTATTTTGTCAGAGAAAACTAAAATGTGAAAACCGCAATGAGGAGCTCTTGTGAAACTGCTACAACAAAGATTAAAATGGTTATGCAGGTCTGTAATGGCACATGAACACAGAATAAATATTTGAAGGAAATATTTGATTTGACGGATTTCACATTACAAGTGAAGCTGCTTTTATCTACTGAAATCTATCTGAAGTGTTTTTCTCCATAAAAAACAATGACATGGAAAGGTTGCATAATGGTACAAGGTCTAAGTGGCTTAGTATACATTTTATAGTGACACCTTCTGAAGGAGCATTGACTTTAAAAAATATTTCATTAAAAATAACCTATCATTCAACATTCCAAAACATTACAGTCAAAGTTATTGCTTGTCACTTGGAGGTTTATTATCAACCTCATGAGCACAGGAAGTGAAGTGTGTGGTATTAGAAATAACAGAATGAAGTTAAAAATGTAAGCAAACCCCTAAAACCACCCAGCAGTCCAATGTACAGAAATGTGCAAAGCAAAGACAAACATCTTCAGATGCTTCAAAATAACTTTCTTAAATAATTAAAATTAATTTCAACAAAGGACTTAACAAGGAATGTTATCCTGGGATATTAAGAGCATCTCGTTTGGTTACTGTTTTTATTTTGTCAACATTATGTAGGCATCACAATGAGGTGGCAGGCAGGTCTCTTTTTGGGTAAACAAAGAAACTGTGGCAGGGCAGGTTTCTTCAGTCGTTGTAGCCGGTCCCCTCTAAGTGATCCGGGATTGGCAGTCCAGTGAGGACTGTTAAACACCGGTTCCACACATTAAACACGGGGCACACAGGCTGAGCGAAGGCGATGTCAAATGTGTACAAGTGCTGGGAGCCGACAGCGTCATAGAAAGACAGAGATCCGGAGTCATAGTCCAGCAATATCCCGAGTCTTCTCAGGTGGGGAGACGGCTCGATGGGCATCTCCTTACAGTTGTGACGCACCACCCATGAGTTGTTGCATCGAGACAGGACCCAGGAAGCAGAGTTTTTGCCAACCCACTCGTGCTTTGGTGCTGATTTGTATGCAATTCCAACTGCAAACCTGCATGACAAATTTAAAAAAAGGAGAGTTCATAAGTGCTTACATTATAACATTTTAAACCTATAACATTAAAAGGTCAAAGTCTACAACAACCGTGCTAGTGGTTCTATGTGGCTATGTCTGGTCAGCTGGTGCTTAAGGTAAAAGCTAACATCTGAATGTTAATATGCTCACAACAGCACTGACGCAGGTACAGTGTATGTTAGTTTTGTGTTTAAGCATACTAGCATTTTCTATTTAGCACTCAATAGAATACACATGAGGTTGAATGAGAAGAGGTCTGAAGGTGTTTGGGTGTTTTGTCATAAACAGATAATATTTGACATTTAAGGACTTTGCCCTGAAGTTAAGGAATCAACAAACATATTTAATTTTATCATGATTCAGAACCTTAAAGTCTTTCACAAGTCATCTGTATCTATTCATCTAAATATGTCAACTTCAAGGTCGGCTCTGCAGCAAAAATTTAAGGATTTCCAAAGTCTTTAGGATGAATCCATAAATGTCTGTGCAAAATGTCATGAAGTCAAAAAGTCCAGTTGGTGTTGTAACTAAGACGGGCTTCATCACAACAAGCTGCATTCTATTGTATGAACTCAACTGAACTAAATCCATCCATTCACATGTCTCATTTTCTGATCTAAGTAGTGGTCTAAATGGCAGACAAACAACAGCTTCCTAACAGTCACACCACCAGCATGGCTACAGAAAGGTCAATGTTTTTACCATGTGCTTCCTCCTATCAGAGCTTCCCAGTAATGGCGTCCGCTGTCGATGTAGACATTTCCTGTGACACCGTAGCTGCTGTGGCTGGAGAAGCGGTCCTGGCTGTGGCTCTTCTTGGATGATGTTTCATCCCTCTCCACTGTCAGGTTGTCATGTGACACTCTTAGCTTCCTGTGAGCTGACTTTGGGTCCAACTTAAAGGGTTGACCTTAAAGAAAAATAAATTTTTTTAGAGATGCATCACAATTCTCAAGAATGATCAACTATATGTAAATGTAAATGTACAGTTGTTTCATTTGACTTACTGTTAGTCTTGAGCTTCCCTGGTTCACTGCTACGGCTTCCAGCCTGGTTTATGGCTTTCACTATGAAAATGTACTTGGTGCCACACTGGAGGCCGTGCACAGTGTAGTGATTTTGTTTGATGTTTGGTACAATCATCCAGCTATCAGCAGAGTTACACAAACCTGCAGCCAAGACAGACAGTCAAAAACAAAAACAAAAACAGATTTACATAAAATATTCACAAGTAAGGCCCTATTCAGTGTCTGAAAGCAAGAAATGAGACATACAGCTTCTAGTTTTGACTCCTCAAATATAGCTGCATTATCACTCATCCTAATGTGTTGCGGCACCGAGGCAGATAACAATAAATTGCCTGATTGAGCATGTTGTGACCTTGTTAGTGCAATCAATTCCAGCAGTCTGCTGCTCATTCCAACCCAAAGACAATATCGAGCTCACCATGTCTATCTGGATGTAAATCCAGTCAGACTAAGCTGTTATTTTTTCCCCTTATCCCCTCCTAGAAGCTGCAAAAATTGCAGTGTATTTTGGTAACATCTCATTACCCATAAGAGCGTGGACAAAGCCCTCCTCTTCTGCTGCTACAATACAATATTATGTTTAGATATTGTAACACAGCCCCCCAAACAATTTTAAGTCCTTCAGGAAAATCCCTCGAAAATCCCCCTGTCATTGTCATGTTTCCCACCACAAACAATTTGCAGCTGGAGAGCCGCATTCAGACTTACTGACAACATTGGAGTGGCTGGTGAAGATGGCATACTGGAGTTCATATGATACGACCGAGAATTCATCTTCTGACGTCCAGTGGACTGTGATTGTGTCATACGAAGCTGTACATAATTCCTCACGGATTACTGGTGGATTTGGTGCTGCAATTGGAAAACAAAGGGAAAAAAATGTTGTTCAGAGCCAGTAATGAAAAGCTGAGTGGATGGTATTCTGCACAAGACAACAACAAAATAAACTACAATTTGAATATGTTGTAGAGACCGCAAAAAGAAAAAAGAATGATGGTGGAAAAATGCCATCTTCTGTGTCTTTGTTCTGATTAGTGTAATTAAGCCAGGTAGCAGCTCCTCCAGCTATTAGAGCTACAGCTCCCATGCAGGGTTTAATTCACGCTGCACAACAGGCGCTGAGAATAAACAATCAAACCGGTTTCATTTAGGGGAAAATAAAACTCCACTGTGGTGAAACGTGAGAGATTTTTTGTTTTTCTGTCATTAGCTAGTTAAAATATAAATCCCTGTTCCTGTTTCAAGCCACAGAGGATATAAAGTGGGTGATCTTAAATGTGCCATTTACCTAAAAGGAGCCAAACATAAATTATTACTTTGTAATAATAAGAGATGTGAGTATAAAACTGCTCAAACATTGTAGTGTACCTGAACTCACATGGTCGTTAATACTGGTTGAGCACTAGATTATTTAAAGTGACTTCATGCCTTGCAAACCCTCACTCACCTGTGAGGTAATCCAAGGTTTCAAGCATTTTTTTCTCCCTTGAAAAGTCCAAAGCGAAAGTATCGAAGGTGTCGTTCAGGTTAATTTCTGGTAACAGGATTTGGGAGGATGCTGTTGCCATTGAAACTCTGTAATAAATCATGAACATTATCAGAAGTGGACCATTTTATATTACAGACTTATTGTTTTTTCCCCCCAATTACCTTTCACATATGTTCTTAGCTGTCTGGAGGAATCGAGTGTGATCCGTCTCTTTAAGAGTTTGGTCGGCCTGTGTTATGAGGGACGAGGACCTCTCGATGCACTGCTTGCAGCTGCCGATCTGCTGAGCTAGCTTCCTCAGCCGCACAGACTACACAGAGAAATAAACAGACATGTTGACAGATGAAAAGCTGGGTAAATAGCCCGAGGAGTTCTGCCTACTGGCACCACACAGCCAGATGGTAGATTTGATCTAAATTGCAAGTTAGAGAGTCTTACTGAAGAAAATATAATTTCCAGCTGTGACAATAAGATTTTTTAGCTGTGTAATAAACACTAAATGTGAGGTTCAACATGTTTTAGAAAGTATGCCGGTATGAAAGGTGTGTTAATGAAACATCCATCACATCACTGCCATGGTAACATGGCCATCTAATCCCTGATCTGTGCCTCACTGGTGTATTGGCTGAAACCAGAACCTGACATGAGGCACGAGGTGAGGAAGGAAAGAGTCACGCCCTGGCCCTCAGTATCTAGGATCTGATCTTACTCTGACACTGAACAAGGCAAAACATGCCACAGCCTCTCTGATGGCATCTAGCTTGGGGAAAGGAAGAGAAGCAATTCAAGAAGACAGGATTCATTTAATGAGCATCTTATACATGAGCACCGTAGTTTAACAAATATTTGTACTGTTAAAAGGGGAATAGTGTATATAGTACAAGTGCTTTGTAACTGTACTTAAGTAAATTAAAGGTATATGCTCTTTATATTTCATTGTTTACTTTACAAAAATACATTTCCACACAAGTAGTCTGCCACCTTTATTCCCTGAATAATTCAAAACAGCTTGCCATTTTAGATTCTAATGCAATTAAAGGGAATCGTTATTTTTGTTTCGCATCACTATGCAGCAGCTTCCTAATCCTAACATCAAGATCGATAAACGAATTGGACAATGCTAAGTGAAAATGATCATTGCTTGGTGAATCAAACATTGCATGATAGACACATCAAGACAAAAACCTGACAAGAAAGGGAAACCTGACTGTGGAGAAGAGGCGTTTAGACAATGTGACTTCATTGACCCACAGCAAAACTTTGAGCTACAGAGAGGAAATTGAAGACGCCAAAACTGCTTAAAGCATAAAGTGGAGCAAAGTTAAAGTTCATTATTTTTCAGTATATTGATTTTTTTCCCACAAATATTTGTACAGAAACAGCAAGGACATGTCAGTGATTCTGCTTTTACCAGAGTCTCTTTTTCCAAGTGTCTTTTCTCTTTGAGTGTAGAATATGTGTTTGCCTCCTCTGATCCCCTTACAAAGACATCATTTTCAAGAAACAAGGATTTTACCCAGCAGCATTGACTTGTTATTGCTGCACTCTAACAGCAGCAACATGCTCAGGAGTTGAGATGTAAGCTAGCTTGTCAGCTGTGCCGGGAGGCAAGGTTATCAACATGCACAAGGTGATAAACATACAAACAAAGGTTATCACGACACACAAGGTGATAAACACTACCTTCCCCTCCTTTATCTTGGTAGCTATGATCTGTCTTCTCTGCTGTATGATATTAATCAGCAGGTCGCACTCCTCCAGCAGCTTGTTTTCTTGTCGCGATGCATTAACCTAGACAGGACAGGAGAAGAAGATAGGAGGAAGCCAATCAGGGGAGAGGGTTTAATTTATTTACAGCACGATTCATACGATGCAAAACCCATGTGGCAGGAAAACGACCTTAGAGGATAAATCTGTCTTCTCATGTCGGACACAGGAGCAGTCAGTGGAGGTGGGTATATATTTCTTTACGGTGTTATAACATGATATTTTGCAGGGTAATGTTGTATCCATTAACAGACTAAGGGCCCTATTTTGAGGGCACAAAGTGCACGGTCTAAAACGCACGGCGCAAAGTGATTTGGGGCGTGTCCTGCTACGTTTTACAATCAGAGGTGATCACATAGAGGTTTGATTAATTTGCTTGATTAAACATACAGTAAGTGTGTTTTGGGCGTAACATGATTAAAACCAATCAAAGAGTAAACTCTCATTGATGGCCAGGTGCGACTGCAGCCTGACATGTTGGTATGTACATGGCCGATTTCATTCCTTATTGCTTAAAGGCTTTATATGTGATTTTTTTGATCCAGCAGATTGAGCACCAGCATGAAACCAAAACAACTTGCGCTGCATTGTTGTGTTAGCATGCTAATGCTAGCGATCTTTATTATGCTCGTATCTTCACACTGCATGTAAATTTACCTGAAATGAGCGTGATCTAGAAACACAGTTAAGCAGTGAGTACAGTATGTTATTCTTCTTTTCTCTAGTCCCTCAATTAAACAACTTTTATACACGAGGGGAGGAGTCAGCCGGCCGTCCGGGCGATGTAAACAAAGTGAAGATAGGACTCTGAAAACTCTGAAAACATCACAGACAGTGGGACTCGGGTGTTACACCCATTGTAGACAGTCATGACTCACAGAGTTATTTTCAGAGGATATACTTGATTTATATTACATTTAAGTGTGAAAAATCACATATTAAGCCTTTAAACAAACCGAACTCCGACCAGTGTGCTTCTGAACACAAAGAGCATACACAGGACACTTCATGAAATATGTTGATGCTTGACTGAAGGTGTATTCTACTGAATTATTCCCACAACAGAGTCTAAGGTGAAGCAGTTTTCTGTGTCCTCAGGATAGGATCTTGCCAGCATTGCGCCTGACCACACCTCATTTTAAAACAAACACGCTAATGGGGGGCCTTAATGTGCTATTTAAACAACTTGAGGGGCATGAGGGGAACGCGCACCCAATGTACAGAGGCTACCGTCGTCACAGTTCCTGTGGGTTTGAATTCCAGCTCAGCCCTTTGCTGCATGTCATCCCCACTCTATCCTCCTCATGTCTCCTGTCTCTCTTCAAAGGTTCTGTCCAGTGAAGGGAAAAATGCCTTTGAAATTTTTTTCTTAAAAAATCTAAAATTACAACCGAGTCAAGTGGAAAATAGGAAAGCCACCTGCAACATGCACAGGGCCCATAGGTGTCAATTTATATAAACTAATTTGGTTTATTGCCAAGTTAAGTTCAACATTTTGCAATTAGTATCATAAAATCAATTGCTTTTCAGCCTGCAAGACTGTGCTGAGCTTCTCAGCATGTTAAAACAAGGAGTAGGGGTTGATTATAGAAAATGTTTGAATGTCAAAGTTTTATTGTTCAAATTAGACGGACACATTTCGGCTTGTAGCCTTCATCAGGGTCATCGAGATCATGACCCTGATGAAGGCCACGAGCTGAAACGCGTAGGTCTAATTTGTTAATAAAGTTGATCTTCATACTACAAGTGTTGCTGGAGCATTTTGACCTCTTCAAGCTTTTCACTCTACATGAACCTTGTTAGTTGCTGAAGTTGTTCCAGAAAATCCCGCTCTGCTTCTTCAAAGTTTTATAGTTCAAAATGACTCTACAAAGACAGGAGGAGTCAACACAGGGCTGCATCCAGTTGTGTTTGACTATGTAGAGTGAAATACAACTTCAATAAATCATGTCCATCTGAGATTTTTGACACTTTATTCTATCAGTGTTTGGATTCTTCATGGCATTTGAATCGACCAAAACCAGATTATTTGCTATCTTTTGAACATGTATGATAAGTAAGGGTTTGTAACAGATGCATGGCAGAGTGAGATCATAAACTAAGGACACATAACGTCCACGTTAACGTTTATTTTTGATATATATGAATATATGAATGCATATTTTGCCTTTGCTCTTAAGGTACTTTATTTGCAGTAAAGTGCATCAGTATTTCAGGAATGATGGATCTATAGACTAATGAGTACTTCATCTTGTTGACATGATGAAAAGCCATCCTCAGACCCAGTCATTTATCACTGTGTTAATAATTCAATGAGTTGTTGCCCATGAAAAGCCACAGCAGCGAACAGCCTGCACCTGAAAGCAGACAGATAAACAGCCTCACCTCCACATGCTGGCAGGTTTGGATAAGTTTGCCCATCAGACTTTCCAACTCACTGGTCCTCTTGATTAGACTGCTGAGGTTGGAATCCAAGGTTTGCTGCAAAGAGGGGGGAAAATGAAAACGATATACCATTACATACTAAGGCACCCACAAACACATTTTAAACAGACGAATAAATCCTGGAGGAGACTCAGGTGAACTGGAACACGGGGAACATATCTGGCTCCTGTGTAGTGGGCACAGGAGAGGAGACACAAGGCCGCCTCTGGATATGACTGTCCAGATTTGGGCTCTGATCTGTGCAGAGCCCCCCGGGTGCTCCCTGTGAGCCAGAGATCCCATCATGCTGCCTGCTGAGGCCGTGGAGCTTAGCAGAGCATCTGCCAGCGATTTGGACGACTAAACCCCGGCTGTGTTAATCACTGACTCAGATCAAAGGCTTATGTTTCAAACTTAATCTCTGGCTGTAATTGGGTAGGAAGATGACTGTACCATCACAGTAGAGAATATCTTCTGATTTAACCTTTTATTCTGCGTTAAGATGATTTATGTGTAATTACATGCGAGCATGCTATCAATTTAAAAGGAAACAAAAGTCCAGTCACACCTAAATTGAAACATCGAACACTTAATCTAAATATGGATGCTAATGAACTGATGTCTGAGACTTTCACGATGAATTTCAAAAGACATGTCAAATTCAAGACACATTTCATCTCGATTTGTTGAGCGCCCCAAACTTATTAAACTGCGTGTAATCCCAAAGTGCTTGCATCTTGAGGATTTTTCTCTTGATGAAAAACAAAATTCTGAAAATAATCCAAAGAAGAAAACAAACAGAGAACAAAGGGTCCATAAAGACCCAAGAGTGGGCAGACCTCTTCCAGATCGTTTTAAGATGTTTCACATTGTGATTTTATAAGGTGGTTGCGTCACTGTGCACTGAAATAGCAGAGGCTTTATTTAACCACTCTCGCAAGAATGATTCATTTATATGCGAGAGAATGTGGTGAAAGCCTTTTCAGATACTGAGCTGCAGGTACAGGTGAGGAGCCGAGTTTTAAATTTTAGAAATGGACACAAGAGATGACATATTAATCAAAAGGATGTTGAATGTAGACGAGCTTAAAGCTTTCTCTTCACTTTTATAGTCTGAAGAATCACATAAAGCCTCGCAGAGATGGAGAGCAAACGCAAAACATCTCCTGAGAATATTTTTGGTCTTTTGTATTTCTCCCGCTTCCGAAAAAAGGCCTCTCCTAAAACATTAACACCCTGTGTGTGTTTAGACAGCTCTCTCTCTCTCTCTCTCTAATGGAAGCTTTTTTCCTAGATTCATTTTAAGCTGATGAGAGGAAAGAAAGGCTGCTTCCTTTTTTAGACCTGAATGCTTCTGGTTCCACACCTTTGCTTCGGCCAGTCTCTCTTCCTTCCTCTCACAGTCCTAAAGGGTCACACTCAGGACTCTGGAGTTTTGTCCTTTGTCAACATTTGAGATTTGATCCTTTGTCAGGGGTTGTAACTTCATTCTGCAAACATCACAGGCCTTGCTACATATCTATGATTGTCACTGTGTTGCTGCACTGTCTAAGTATCTTTAACTGAGAAACACTAAACAAACTATTGATTCTAGTGTACAAATAAACACCATCATTATTCCTAAACTCAACTCTCCGTATGCTGACTCACTGTCACACTGTTATGTCTGACTGGGATATGTCTATAAAGCAAAGCCTCCATAATGCTCATGATAATCCTAATGCCTGTGTTTTTCCTGCTATGACAAGTCAAAATGTTGGCTGGGAGAGAAGTGTATTGAAAGAGCTGTCAGTCAAGGTGGGAGTGGAAGCAGGTTCCAAACCTGTTCCAAAAGTGGCTGCCTAAAGAAACACTGTGGAGTGTGTTTCATAGTTGATGCTCTTCAGCAGCTTTGAAATAGAAAATATTACTTTAAATTCATAGTATTTGTATTTTTATTATGTATGATGTGCTCTTCAAGGCTGGTCAGGATGCAACAAATGGCCTTCTTCTTAAGAGTGTGTTTCATACGCTCTATAGTACAACTACAGCATGTTGTATATCTGTAATGTGTCATAATACAACGACATCTAGCATTAAGATCTCCATCGTTGAGGAAACCCCTGAAGTACTGAAGTCTTTAGTGCTGATCCTGCAAGACAAAGAGCAGGTCACAGGGTCTCTCTGCAGTTATACATGGTTTCTTGTTATACAGAAAAGGCCACTTAGTTCATTATGTAGTCACCATTAAGACCAATTTACTCCTACACATACTTTGGTTTCATAACGTCTTTTTAAACGTTTTCTTGAGATTGTAATTGTTTACGATACTTTTACCAACTCTATTTCAGTACTGTATTTTGGTGATTCAAGAAAGGAAGTTCCTTGCTCTGAAACCTCATGCTCGTTTCCCTTTAGCACGCTGCATTGTGGGATGAACTGCAAACATACCACTGAGTAGAAATATGATGAACGATGGAAAACAACAGACTTCATACCGGACCTAGATCATGTCACATACTGGTAATGCTGAAACAAGCCTGAAAAAGTCCCACATCTCTCTCACACACACACACACACACACACACACACACACACACACACACACACACACACACACACACACACACACACACACACACACACACACACACACACACACACACACACACACACACACACACACACACACACACACACACACACACTTCCTTTGTGTGGGAATGTCTGCGAAATGTGAGGAACTGTAAACACATGTTTGGAAAATACAGCAACTCTGAACAAGCTCAGCTGCATGCCACCTGGGTCCTGTGCTGCGTGCCACGAGAAGAAAACAATCCTTCTCTGAGATGGGAACTGCTGTTTCCTCTGAGTCTTCTAACAATGCAGTTAAGTTCGCGTAATGTGTGGTCAACGAGATAGGACAACAAATAAAAACATGAATTAGTAGAATGCAGCCCGTTGTTAAATGACATCAGGCAGCTGAGGATGTAATACAGCAGAGAAAACAGATCATTGTTAGTCTGGGCTTAAGGAAGATAAAGGATCAAGGACTCTATTCATCTCTAGTCAAACACTCTTTGGCATATTACCGTTGTGAGGATATTTTTATTTAAAGGGAAGAATAATTAACTACACTGAATAATGACAACAAAAAACTGTATTCCATCGAGGCTACAGTGCTGTGTTTGCATGTAAGCACAGTGTGTTTCATTCTGTTGCTTTTTAAAGGATCAATCCAGTGAACACTAAAGTGCATCAAATAAATCCTGCCCTGAATGTGTAATTTAAAAAAAAATAATTCTGATCACCTGGTCGGCCTCCTGGTGTGAACGATCACGCCCCACACAGAGAAAGCGGCCAGGAGATTTCTGCACAACGACAGCACGGTTAAACAAAGGCAGACAGGTTAAGACTGTTCCTCTGACCCTTCTCACCAAAATGCTGCATCCCAGTCCCACTGTGACCGAGCATTGTGAAAGACAGGAGCGGGCACAAAAGGGTTTCAAGTGTTACTTGTGATGCAGTTACCCCCAACCCCCCCCCCACCCCTTTTGTGAATCATGCATGGACACTGAGAGTGGAAACAAAGCAGAGCCTCATTTCTATTTCATGCAGTGGATGCAGTGCTATTGTTAGGGTACACTTAGGGAAGAACTGAGAACTTTGCCTTGAAAAGGACAAAAAATGATCCAGTGAGGTAGAAGGAAAAACAACGATATTGGCCGTTCACTGACTTGCTAAGAAAGAAGTTGATTCACGTCAATAAAGGCAAGAATGCAGAGCCACCTTTCTATTCAGCTAACAGATTCTCCTCATGTCTTATTGATATCAGACCCATCTGCTGAACATGAGCAGTTCCTCTCCTAACTTAATCTGTGAAAGAAGTCTCTGGTATGGGCAGCAATTACATTTAAGACTGGCCAAGAGAGAGACAGGCTTCAACTCATTTATACTGTTTGTTTGGTTTGCAGTAAGGCCAGCAAAATGTTTTGTTTTTTTTAAAATCCATCACAGAAACAAATCAAAGTTAACATCAGCTTACACAAAAGAAGTAAACCTTAAAAAGAAAGTCATATACAGTTTTGATTTTAAAGGTAATTTTTACACAAGTTGAGCTAGTGTCTTCAACCAAGAATATTTTCTACTGCAGATCTGGCACCTCAGCAACAATTTCTGCTAGACGGATGGTTTATGTGGGATTGACTTGAAATAAATGACAGTGGCCATGTTGGTTGTGATGACAGAACATGTTGCAAAGTGTGAGGGTGTTAACACACATTAATGTCTTTTGAACAGTAATTTGCTACATCAATCAGGCTTTGGCCGCACAGAATGCTTGTTTTTTTTCCCTACAGAATTTGTAGATAACAGGAAAAACTATTAAATGTGAACGGACGCATACATTAAAACAATAGAACCTATGAAGGGAAGTCGTACTGCAGGGTTAGGTGTTTCAGATTTCTTATCATAGGATGTGTGACTGAGTACTTTGTGATCTGATAAAAGATAATGCAGGCTTTACATTTACAACAATAGACAACGAAACAGTTACTGTAACTTGCCATAACATGCAGCGACTCTTATTCAGTATAGACAGGAACATTCAAGTTATTTTAAATAAACTTTATTAAGCGTTTTTGAGTACTTAGAAAAGCGCTATAAAAGTGTAATGCAATTTTATTATTATTATTAAAGAGTTATGTAGCATTCTGTATCAAATCCACTTACACTCAGAACTTCATCTTTCTTGATTTAAAGTGATGAACTACTACAAATCAAAACCATTGTTTAGATATATGAACATCTGTTGTTGACACACAATGACTACAGTTGTTATTGGTCTCTTTTTTAATAAGATCAACATCACTAAAATGATGGTATTTAAAGGTTTCTGGTTTTAAATAAATGTAACTGTAAGTGTACAAACTGATGTTGTTACAAGTAAAAACTAAACATCTTGACTTTCCATTAGTGACTTTGGTTTATCTCAGTATCTGGGCACTACTCTCTATAACTGAAATAAAGCCGCTCACTTGTGTTTAACGTTTAACTCAACTCTTGTATGAACTAGCGGTGTGCCTGTTAGACTGAGACAAGAGGTGAACAAATACAGAAATCAATGCAGTGGGCTACAATCAGTAGGGAAGGTTTTGTGCAGGGCATCATTCTCCTCTCACTGCTACAGATCATTTCTTACCTTCAGTTTGTCATAGCGGTCACTGAGGGCTGACACTTGGTGGTCCCGGTGTCGGCCAACCAGCTTACACAAAGCACAGATCAACTGTTCGTCTGTCACACAGTACATGTTGACCTTCTCCTCCTCGTGCTCCAGACACATGAGTCCTCTCAGATGGGAGTCCAGCAGTGGCTCTATCAGACGGTGGCCTGTGAAAGGCTTCTTGTTGGGGTGGGTGGCCTTTAGACACTCGTCGCAATATGACACCTCGCAGGTGACGCAGGTCTTCACGGCGTCCTGTGGAGGGTCCTGCTCGCAGAACTGACACTGCACGCGATCGGTGGGAGAAGTCATGGCTCTGCTGTCGGGGGCAGCTCGCTCACGCCGGGTCTCGTTAGGAGAGTTAGGTCCGCTCAGGGAAGCCTTCTGGTAGCGGTCTATGATGTTCTGTAGTGTAACGTTGCGTTTGAGTCCCTCTAGGCCCCTCTGGTTGAGAGTGATGACATGGCGACAGGTCGGGCACTGGAAGGCGCTGATGGACTGAATTGGCTCGGTGGGGGTGCAGTGTGAGACCAGGATACGATGGGCACAGTTGAAACAAAGGCTGTGAGCGCAGGGCAAGAGCAACGGGTCCTCAAAGAGCTCCAGACAGATTGGGCAGGTCAGCTCCGACTCCAATGTTTCCATCTTCAGGCAAAACAAAGCAGGGTCGACTGCGAAATCCAGGGAAGCTGATCAGCTATCTGTAAAGAAAACACAGAAATGACTTAAGAATGGTGATAACCATGTGACGACATGTAGAATAAAAATCACCTTCAACAGGACTTGTAAACGTATTTTTCAAGCAGAAGTACAAAACGTAACTCTCCTTCAGCATGTCAACATGTGAGTAAATTCAACAAGTTATTTACTAATTTCTAAAATTCAAAAGGATAACTCATCCTCCAACTCAGCAGCAGATTAATTCATAGTGAAAAATAATCAGACATGGCAACTCCTAATGTTCAAGAATTTATGATAATAAAATCTAAATTATTCATCCTCATCTTGAGTTTAGACTTTTCATTGCACACTGAATATTTAAACCAAAATAGAAATATTCTTATATGTAAATATTTTGTAAAATATCCGATTATGTAAAGGAAACAAAAAGCTCACAGAAGGATAATCAAACTAAAGCCTGTCATATTTGACATGTATCAGACTTTTGTAAGTTTTGTTTGGCTGGACTTACAACTCGGAGAATGCAGCAGCGGCTCATTTTAATTTGGCACGGACTAGTCTAGCCTGTCCGCATGTGTTCCGCTCTGTACTGTAGTCCGCGGGCCAGCGGGGCCGCCGAGGACTGACAGCTCAGCCAAGCAGAAGTCTATTGGCCTGCTTGCTGATGGCTGGGGCTCCACACTATCACAGACACTAAGCCTTTGTTCCCGACCAGTCAGACACCCCAGCTGCGAGTGGACACACTGTGCTCACAGCGTCTCTCTGTGTGAACTCCCTACCTCCACTCATTATGTGTGAAGAAGACAAATGCTCATTATCAGGGACAGTCGGGGCCACAAGTAGCTCTTTTGAAGTTCTGAGGATACAGCAATTACCTCTGAGCTACAGACCTGGGTTTGTTCTTTTCTATTCTGTTCAAATGGTCACTGACACTCAGATGTCCCACTACACTGTACGAGACAAGAGGTGATTGTTGCCATGTCCCCTGTGACTGTGATGCATCTGTGGAACCTTTGTTCCTTTTGATATTTTCTTCTTTACAGACAAATGTCAAATGCAGGTGTCTAAAAAAATTATAACAACAGAGGATCAAAGATGACCTCTTTACTTTGTAGGCTTGAAAACTCAAACCTGTTTCTGAAGTTGGTATTTGAACATCCATTAACATGCCATCTTCACAATTTTAGACTTTTCACTGTAAACACTTTTTTCCACTTTTAAACTATATGTTAGTCAATAATTCGTCAACTTATACATTTGCAGATAACTGTCATAAAACCAATCTAACTATGGCACAAAATATGACTAAATTACTTGCAAATATTTGTACTTATTCGTTTGAGATGTTTCTACTGTAACACACGATACAACATTAGCAATGATACTATCTAGCGGTTAACGTACAAGCACAAGTCCCGTCAAACAGGTTAAATCCTTAAATACAAAAGGAAGAAAGTTCTTTTTATGAAAAACACAATGCAAAGATCCACTGATGTCACCCCCTTATGGCACAAGTTACAAAAAGTATGTAAAACAACACTGAGGCAAAGAGCCAACACAAAGTGCTGCTACAGCCCAGAGAACATCACACACTCCTGAAAGCTCTCCCATTCATGCGCAGTTTACTTTACCCACCGATGGATTTCGCCCCACTTTGCACTGCCGAGACATTTCTGCTGAAGGGGAAAAAAACGTCTGATCTAAATTCTGAAAAACATTTTCATGACAACAACTACACCAGCCAGCCATACACCCAGGCATTGCTAGAGAGACAAGCATCCAGATGGCACAAGTCCTCACAGCCCCAGTAATCCCGAAGCAGAGCTGTCATTAGGCAAAAGATTGAGCAAGAGGTAGCAAGCACAACAGGAAAAGTTGCCCGACAATTCCAGGAAAGCCAGCTCCACCTACAGCTGGAGCGCTGGCCAGTAACCGGGAGAAGAGAGTGAAAAGAGTGTGTATGTGGGAGCGAGAGAGAGAGAGAGAGAGAGAGAGAGAGAGAGAGAGAGAGAGAGAGAGAGAGAGAGAGAAAACAAGCGGAGGCAAAGGGAATTGTGCAGAGCCCCAGCCCATGCCCTTACAGGAAGGTTAGTGTCCTCCCGGCCCTGTCCATTCAGAAATTCAAAGCATGGATTAGGTTCAGGTTTCCTTGTGTGGCCATCTCTCCACTCAAAGCTTTGGATTGGAACTTCTCTTAGCTATGCCACCAGGGAATCAAAGAGAAAAGCAGAAGAGAGAGCAAAGAGGCCACCTGAGAAGCTGCAGGACTTGACTCATCTGAAACGTGGGACAGAGGTCTGCGATTACCTTAGCACAAAAACAAAAAAACAAGGTGACGTGGAAAAAGTGAGTTACATCACAGAAGCTTGTGGTGTGTAACACACCTCATGGATGCCACAACTAAAAAAAAAAAAACTACTCCAAAACTATCTCCATTTTATAAAAGCCCCATTTGACTTACTGACAGCAAACACTGAAAGACACTTAGCCTCCTCTCAGACAGAACTTCAAATGAAGACAGACACTGCCACAACATCACCTGCTACATTTGAGTTTGTCCCAGTTGGCCCTCGAATGGGAACCACTGAGGTACCATCTGCTTACCATGTGCTTCTACCTCCAGACCCCCCCCCCCCCCCCCCTCCCCTGCTGTGCTGCTTTTCAATTCTCCTGTCATTCACAGGAGTCCCCAGAGCGGCTATCCTCTCCAAGAGGAAGACACACACTATAAATATTTAAGACGAGCTGAAGTTCAGACAAAGTGATGGGTGTGGGCTACACGGCTCGAGAGAAGCACATGGGAATGTGACAGATTCTCCAGGATTCCTCAATAAGAGTCTCTCTCCAGCTGGGATGGAATTTACTGTCATGAGATTAGCAGGAGGACTTCCAGGAACTGGAGATCACAAAAAAAGAATGAAAAACTTATCAAAGATTGAATTACTCCAGTTGAGTAATTTTTCACGGGGAAAAAGTAGAACTTGTGGTTTTCATCTTCTTCATCAACTTGAATATTTGTGGGTTCTCTCAGCCCTCTATGACAGTGAGATGAATAACAACTAAATATCTTCAGGATTTGATCAATAAATGACATTTTAACAAGATCTTCTCTGGATATGGGAGACCACCGACGATCGTTTTTCATCACTTAATACATCTTATAGACCAAGCAACCAAACAATAAGTTAAGAAAATCATCAGCAGATCAATCACTGCCATTTCTACATAGAGGCAAACACATTTTTTTTTTTAATCAAAAAGCATTAAATGTGATGACCAGAGAAATTCATAATTCAGTTGACAAATTTAGAGAAGAACTGTAATGAAGCCTTTAAGTTCATAGAATCAGAAAAGTTACATGAATCAAACATTATGAATACATTTACAAGAAATTCTGATCTCTTAAAAATTAAAATCCGTTTTTATACATGACTCTTAAAAAAGACACATGGTTTTATGAGAATCTGGAAACACTGTCTCCAGTGAACAAATGCTTTTATATTTAATTACAGTTTTTTAGTTGCACACCTATGATTGCAGATGCTCAGAGTTGAGTACAAGCAGATATAATGGGTTGAGACACGCACTTGATTGTGTGCATCTTTGTCAAATGGTGAACTTAAACAACAATTTAACAGTCCGAGTGTTATTTGCTTCTGAAGTATAATGGGTCATTAACAGATGAAACAATTACAGTGTCTCAAATAGGAAGACAATTATCTGCTCAAGCACTGTCCTAATCCTTTTTGTTATGGTCTTTATCACCTTAAATGATGTGTCTTTCCCCATGTATGCAGCCCCTGAGAGAGTGTGGTTGCTCTTGTGTTGTTTCCTGGGGCACACACCTAACATATTTATCTGTAATCCTGTCTCCACAGCGTGGCTGTGACCAATGCGTGGCCTGTTGCTGTTTCATAAAGCAGCCTGCTCAGCAGCGGCCCACTCAGGCCTAATGTGATTTACAGCTGATTACACTGACAGATCTACCTGACCTGCAGCTGCACACATTACTGAGATTAGCTACACGACGCCTAGCCCTTACCGCCATCCATTATTACTCTTTTTTTTAACTGATAGTGGAAGGAAAGTTAATTACCAATCCAAACATTTAGGCTACTAAATTTATATCTCATCTGTCAGACACACAGGGTTACTATGAAAAGTTACACGTTTTTGCAATGGACTTCGACGCTAACATTAAAATATGACTTTCCATTAAGAGTGAACAGGATGCTTCATAATGAGGAAACAGCCCTAAAAATCGATAAACTTAATGTTTCTTGGCTAATGAGTATCTTACAGACCGAAGAGTGGAAAAGAGGTCTTCGTGTCAGCTACTTCCCGACTTTTCATGTCTTTCTTTTCATTTAGCTTACAGTCTGGGCTTCAGAGGTAATCAGAGGTCATCGTGGTCAACATCACAAGTTGCACCAAAGTCTCATTTCCTCCCAGCGCGCGCGGCTTGGCAGGTGGTATCCGCGGGAAAACACCGTATCCTTTCCACAACCACAGGAACTTGTGACTTTCCAGGCATGAAGCCTGCTGCTGCTGCTGCTGCTGCTCAGAGGTCCACGTAGAAAATAATAATCTCACTGACCTAAAAACTATCACGGCGAAGGACTGAAGTAGATTGCTTTGTAATAAACATCCGGTCCTGAACTTCTTTATGCTTTTCACCTCGTGTGCTCAAGAAGATTTTAAACGTCATACAACAACAGTCAGTGCCATTGTATACTAGAACAGTCAAAGAGCGACATCTAGTGGATGATCTATAAACTACAGAGGATTTTTATTTCCTAAATCAAAGGAGGCAAATTCTACCACATAATTAAAAGGTGACATTAAACTGTTATTATTTTTTAAATATATGATTCAAAGAATGTTGCATCTAATTTAGTCAAATATGGGCTAGTAGCCTCTTTATGCATTTTCTAAATTACAATATACTTTCTTATGAACATATTATTAACACATCTAGGCTACTTCATTGTGCTGATATAAATATTTTCTTTATTTCTGTTTTTGATACTGCCGCACAATTTAATTCTTACATTCTAATTAGAATTTCATTAGCTTTATTTATGTAATTATTAATTGTTAAAGGAATCCTAGCATTTAATGATTGCATTGCCAACATCTTTTTTTAGGATTGTTGAACTATGAAAACTTTAATCCGCACTTAACATAAAACCACTGTGATGTTTTTATAAAGACCTCCATATGTGTTGCCATAGTGACAGCTTGATATCTATTTGTCACACCGGTGATCAAAGGCAAAGCACTCTGCTGGGAAGATGTCTCGCATTCCTCCTCACAGGAACAAGATAAGTTACTAATTAATAAGAGAAACCCCGGGCTCAACTGAACTGTCCCAGTTTTACCCTTCGTTAGCTTTCTGTGTGTATGTAGTCACAAACTGTGGCCAGATGTATTGCCTGAGCATATACGGATGTGGCCAGGGAGAAAAGTGTGTATCCTTTATCTTATCGGTGGAGTAAATGGTATTTTGTAGGTCATGGGGCTACCAGATTATGGATGAAAGGCTGGGTTTATCTCCCTCTGGGCTACAGTGGCTCCCTCTGTTTGAGTCAAGGTAATAAAAAACTTTTATGATGTCTGGGGAAAGATGACACAAAGAAAAGGAAAAGAGAAGACAACCTACATAAATAATGTCGCAGGGAACACACTCTGGTTATTGCGGTAAAAGTTATTTTATAGAGAGGATTTGTTGATGTTCCAGCCCACAGTGAATAGCTGATGTGACTCTGGAAATCTACTCTGACTACTCCAGCTGTCTTTGACACTTCTTAATCACTAAATTCCCCTCGGCCTCTAACTTAGTCATCCCAACTCTCATTCTAACTCTGGTATTATCCACGGATCAGAACACGGAGGCATCTGTGAGCACAACAAGGCCAAACAACCCCAACACTTGCACAGATTCCTGCCTGCAGGCTTGGAAACAAAATTATGACTCAATGTTTTGGTAGAAAACACAGAGGCGCAGTAACACAAAATACATACCAAGTTAGGAATGACCTT
The DNA here is from genome assembly GCF_963584025.1 of Labrus mixtus. Lineage (NCBI taxonomy): Eukaryota > Metazoa > Chordata > Actinopteri > Labriformes > Labridae > Labrus > Labrus mixtus. The sequence continues at coordinate 27,826,752 of NC_083624.1, forward strand.
CTGACTTACCGGCCACATGATTACATCCATAAACAGGCAAGAGGAGAAAGATTTGCCTTTAAAGTCAGTCCCTGTTGATATATGGACTCTGCCAGAGCTGATCCAGTGCAGTGAACTTTGAGAGGGCTGACTTGTCTCTGTTGCTCTCTGTGAGTTTCTGACCCTCTAACCCTGTCCTCTAAGCCTATTGAAAACCAGTAGGAGGATCGAAACTTTCCACCCTGCCCTCTCCTCTCACAAAGGACTCTACCTATCCCACATAGACTTAGTTGGCTGCAAATTGTTGCATTGCCCAATCACATGCAAGGGGAAGGACTTGTGCTAGTTTGCTCTATCACTCACGGCTATCAGAGCATGGAGTGCTGCCATAACTCCCAACAAAGCTTTTTTTGTCATCCTCAAATAAACATTATCCACATAGCTGAACTGCACACCACCAAAACAAAAACTCAGAGTGCTTTCATAACACTCTTTTCTGATTTTTGCATATTTTATATGACATTTACAGGTAATACCATTCACATTTGAAACTGTGATGAATTCATTGAAAACCTAGTCTAGTTTATTGCAGTTTGAAATGTGTTTCATGCCTGACATTTAATACAGAGCATTCAATATATGATTCAATGCAGCTGAAAGAAATAGTGCATAAGCAAATGTAGTGATCAATAATGAGCAGAAGGGACAGTGACATGCTGATACTTTGTGTGCACGTCAGTGACCCAGTGATAATAACATGAATAAATGAATAGCCTAACTACTAAACATGAACATGAATAAAGAAATGTATTAAAATGTTCTGCTGTCAGTTGACTTCATGATAGGCACAGATGGCGATCAAACAAACATCATAAAGCTGGGCAGTTATGCCCTGCAACCTTATTTCTGAAACAGCCTTTGTTTTTCCATGTGAACACACTGAGCTGGAAACACACAGGAATGCGCTGTGGTTGGGACAGTTGACTTCGATAGTGTTGAAAGTTGTTGGCATCTGTTCGCCACTCTTTGGCGATGCTGAAAATGTCTCCAACATAAACATGCGCTGGCTGACTAGACTGGCATCCAAACAGTGACTCTGAGCTTCTAAAGTTTGATCAGTTTCTCAGCTCGGGATATGAAACCACACTGACCGTCAAACTGCGAGGTTTGAGGTATTCAGTTGAGAGCCGTTACCTCGGACGACCTCGTCACCGGTTGAGTGTTTCTGATGTGTATCTCAGTGTAAATGTTTAGGTTGTGTGGTGGAACCGCAGCACATAAAGCATGGACTGACTGCGATTAGTATAGAAACTAAAAGCGCCTGCCAGGACTTCTTGAGTTACAGTTGAGGCTGCAGGGTCCAAAAGAAGTGTGAAAAGGAAATGTGAGAGCAATGAAAACAACTTTGAGGTGTGTTAAAGCATTTAGAAATGTAGTATAGTATAATATCAAAGAATGTAATCCAAGTCTGAGTGAATATAAACGCTCATTACAAATTAAAAGTGTGGATCAAAATCTGTTCAATCAGTTCAGACCATTTGTTTAGACTACAGGATGTGGGCGTGGCACAAAAAATAGATTGACATTTACCATGCTCCGCACACTGTGACTATAAGTGTAGTGTAGAATTTATTTCAACTAATGACTTAATGTGGAGTTACAAAATGCTTTGCTCTAGATAGCATAGTAAGTAGTAAGTAGCATACAAACGCAGCATTAGCCGCTACACGTCTTTGTAGTCATATCTACAGTATGAATGCAATGTTAGCTAACTCCATATGACTTAGGCTCTAAACTCTAAACTCAGCTACACTTCACGCCTGCTGCCAAAAACAGATGATCTACATCCAGCACTAAACTCCCCACACAAAAAAAAACTATAATTCAACCATGATTAACACTCTACAAACTGCTCAGGTCAGTCATAAATATGTGTTGAGAGTACAATGTGAGATTTTCAATGCTCTGATACCTTCTGATACGTTGTGTCTTAAAACACAGCAATCTCCTCTATTTTATTGATTGTCAGTATCCAAAAGCTTTAAAAAAAAAAAAGACAACAACAGACCCTTAGTCGTATTTTTAGTTTGAAAGCTGCCATATTCTGACTATTCCCTTGAGTCCTTTAAGCGTCTCATTGTGACTCAAAAGTTACGCTTCTGTCTCTTACTGACAGAGAGAAGAGGGATGTATCTGTGTAATTATGACATTTTTTACAAGTTTGCGTACAATTTTTGGTAAATGAAGATAAGAAATTTCCCAACATTGGATGCCAACTTCTATTTTTGTTGCCATGGTAATGAAAGAGGAATTGATATTGTTTTATTTTTTACTAGTATCTTATCCTGGTTCAAAATACTGGTTTCATGACAACCCTAGTTCAATACTAACACGGGTTGTTATAGCCAAATGGCCAAATGGATGAAAGTTTGTTGATTGAACTTGAATTGATTCCCATACTTCTTTTACTTCTTGTAATGAATAGCCTACCAAGCGTTCACATGTGAAATTGAAGCCCAGTTTTCAGATCCTTTAATGACAGTATTCTTGGATTGAAGCTTTATTCGAATACTTTTAGAGAGTCATGATGATGTACTTAATACCAAGAATAAGCTTGTTTGACTCAAATGAACATTAACACTTTAACATTGTGTTAATGAAATCAGATTGAATGGTGATATGAAGATGACTGCTGTATGTGTACACGATGAGGAAATACATGATGCACATCAGGCCAAACATTCATTGAAAAAACTACACACCTGCTAAATCATATTTAGTTTTTACTCTGAGCTTTCTTTTAGTATGTCAAAGATCCTTGCTCGGTATTTCCCCCATTTCAACCAAAAACTGTACACAATACTGCAAAGCATGTTTATTTTAGCACAGCAAAACTTTCTCAAAGCCTCACTCTGAAGTCTAAAAGAGTCACCCATTGGAAAGCCACATGATTCCTTACCTCGCAGCCTGTTAGTCAGTCAACCAGAGAGTCCATAGTCCTGGTGGCAGATGAATACAGAAATAAAGCCCAGGAAGAGATTTCTCTATAAACACCGGCTTTCCTCAGAAGCCTCCCTTTAGCTCCTACTTTCAGTCGGGGCTCTGCCGCTTCGCCTGTCTCCCCACTATCTCTGAAATTCTCCTCACACAGCCTCTTCTACTCTAATCCTCTCTAAAGGAAGCCCAAACTGCTCCAAATGGTTCAACCAGGCGCCGACTTCTCAGGCTTTTTTCCCCTCTTTGTATTATTTTGTTGGCTGGGATCATTAACTTAGTCCCATGAGAACATAAGGAGGTAAATAACCCCCCTCCTTGCTGTGGGAGGCTGTCAATCACAACTGATGATGAGGTGGTGAGAGGGGGTGCTTTTAGCCGCCGGGGAGGCACTTCTGATTGGCCACCGGGGAACAGAGGTGTCTTGCATGACAAATGGGAGCACTGGGATGGATGGGCCTGCAGAGATGCTCAGCTGAGGTTATGTGCACATTTATAATAGACTTTCCCTCATTTACATGTCATTCAAAAGGAAAGAAAGACATGGAAATGAGTGAGTAATCAAAGTTGACATAGCAAATGTCTATTTAACACTGCTGAATTCTACTAATTCATGTCATTTATGCTGCGCTTGAATAAAAGGGTCAAGGAGAATCACAAGATCTTTAAATTACTCTTTGGTACAGTCTGGATGCTCAGTAGGGGGGTGAACGGGAGGAAGGCATAAAGCTTGTGTTGCCATGGCGGTGTGGCTGGAGCAACGATGCATCTCGGCACTCGAGCCAAATGCCACTCTAATCTTTTCACTGGCAAACCTTCAGCTCTCTCTTCACAGCTTGTTTGTTTCTCAGTCAAGCTTACTGCTGCCTGTCACTCTCCAGTTCCTCCAAACATCACATGCCAATGTGAAGTCTGCTGTCGTTTTGTAAGAGGAGGAAATGTACGAAGACGGTTGTAAGTGTGGGAAAAAAAATACCTTGGATGGGTCACTTGAATCCCAGTGACCACGACTAAAAGCTTAAAGGCTGACAAGCGAGGTGAAACAATGGCTGAATTAAGCATGACTTCCACTGTGATGCCTCCGTCTGCATCGCTCATTCTGCACGCTGTACACACACACTAATGCATTTGTAAACAGCACATCTGCTTTCTATGTAAAGCATGAAGCCAGCAGACACACAGCAATGGCACATTATTGTCACATCACTCCGACTCTACAGCAAATCCAGACTGCAGAAACATCTCTTCCCTCTGCCCAAAGCCACACAGGGTAATATATCCATAAAGTGCGTGTGAAATAAGGGCGGCACTACTTTGTTTTCTCACAATAAGATGCATTTCATAGCAATAACAAGCCATAAAACGTTTCACATTTACATGCAGACAGGAGTCAAACTGATTTCTGGACCCAGGATTTACTAAGAAGTGAAAACAATTTGTCACACGAGGGTCAATCTCAAGTCACTCACCCTCTCTGAACTGTTACTAAACATGAAGTGGAAAAATGTTTCTGTTTTAACCATTGCAATAAAAAAAGAAAGAAAACTTGTCTGGGCTGTGGTTTTAGCAGCAGTTCCCACCTCAACCAATGGAAACCAAACCTGAGCGTTGTTCCAGGCTAAAACACAAAGTCTTCTGTGGCTTTTAGTCCGGAAAATGGGCACAAAAACATTTATTCTTTTGTATTTTGTCACATCAGAAGCAATTACATCTCCTCAGATCTAAACACATGTAAAATCTACAGTTTTATGAGGTATCAACATTGACAAAAGAGAAACTGCCTGTTCCATCATAGTTATTTATAAATTATGACTCAAAGCCACAATTCAACCCAGTCCAGAGGTTGAGCTGCTCACAATAACAATTGTATTTTTTTGTTTGTTTATGTATTTGTATAAGTGGCTATAAAGATGTTGACTTTCTTGGTGTAATCCTTGTCGAATTACTTCCGGAAAATATGATGCATTATACTCTATTCCCTTATCAATAAGTAACAGCACTGTCGGAATAATTATTCAAAACAAATGAATATTCATCCCCCTTAAATAAGGCCGTTTGCTGCCTGAGGCGCTCCTCTGGGTGCTGGTTGGCACATCAGGATGTATTAATTGGAAAAAGACCTGAAAAGGGGCAGTAAAGCTTTCCTGAAGGAGCAGATAAGTTGGAACAAAATAGGCTGTGCAATCTGATACAAACTTGGTTAAATTGGATATATTTTTTAATATTTGTAATATTTCAGAGACTTTTGGAGCAGATATTTGTAATCTAAACCATCATGTTATTACTTTTTGCCTCATAGTACAAACTCATTTTACTCAAAACAAATATGTACGCAAATCTGTGTGTGATCCAAGGTGCCTAATCTACATTATGTCAAGGAAGACAAGGAAACACTTTCTTATTGGACAAGAGCCATATTTTCCATACTGTCAACTTAATTGCTCACCATAAACAATAATGCACATTTGAAATGAGACTCTGCAGTAAAAGTTAGCCAGACTTACATGCTATCATCCGGGGCAATCCTTTAAAATGCAGGTGCAACTCCCATTGATGGCTTGGAAGTACTTTTCAGTAGCACATGGATGAGAGACTAAACAAAACACACAGTAGCATCCTGGCTAGTCTCGTCCCACACACCCTTCCTCATCACATGCCCAGCCCCAGCCCAAGCCCAAGCCCCAGCCCCAGCCCCAGCCCCAGCCCAGGCTGTATGCTCATGCAGGCGTAAAACGTGGCCAGGAAGCGTCATTTCCACTAGGTCATTTCATGGATACTGTCTCCATTAACACTCAACCCCCTCCCCACTCCCCCTTTTCCCTCTCTGGGGTTGAGCTCTTGCCCCTGGCTCCCCCACCCTCTCAGCTAAAAGACAAAGATGTAGCAAATGGATGGGGCAAAGGCGGGGTGCATAAACCTTGGGGGACCCCAATTTTGATGAGTTTCCGACTTTGCAACCAGGCCCTGAACAGATGGGCTCAGTCTCCGGGGCTCAGCTGCACTGCTGCGTTAACACAGCTCCATACATCCACACTATAAATGTTGTTTTGCTGCTCATTTAACAGCACTCATCAGATCAACACCCACACACAGCTACACAAGAACACCAAACAGAAAATATTTGTCACGTTATGTTGGCTATTAAACCCTCAGAAGATGACCATAATTAAAGTTTTGGGGCACGCTGCTAATTGAGTTAGCACACACTCTGGCATCAAGATTGTCTTTTTGAGTGCAAACACTGATCTAAGTAGCGATGAGTGTTTTCTCTAACGAGGACAGCGACTCCTCATTTTGCCAATAAACAATAAGATGAAAGTGGAGTCTGCCCTCATCATGGCAAAGGTTCAACATTTTAATTGCCTCCATCCCCAAGGCAGGCCGCCCATAACTAAGCAACACACAATCAATGTAAACATCGGCCGAACAAATGAACGTGTTAGCAGAATGCCAATTAACACTTTCTGTGATTTATCCTCGGCTTCCAGTGGAGGTGTGAAGTTAAGTCACCAGTCTTGAAGCTCTTTTATTTGTAAACAGATAGGGATGCTGGGTAGAAAATACAAAGTGTCTGCTCTACATGTCACATCAGCCAATGTTTACATACTGTGGTGAACATATAGGACTGTTGTGAGCATTGACCTGGAATGGATTTTTTCTTCTGAGCACGTTGCAGCTTTATTGGTACTGTGTTCATTTTGCCAACAACAGAATCAATTTTCAACGTTGTTTTCCTTTCCTATTTATCGTTGCAAACAAATAAAAGCTACAATGAGAGCTGGTGTAATAGAACTTAATATAAATGTAGACGAAGAGAAGGACTTAGTTTGAGCAGCACCTAAAAGGTAGCCTATTTAGTTAGGGTTTATATTTATCATTAATCAGTACATTGGATGTGTATGATGATTCACTCTCTGGATCTGCAACTACATTGGGTAAAGCCATGGTATGAAAAATCCAACCAAAAGATGGTGAAAGCCAAAGGAAACATCCTTTACCAAGTCAATAAAGCTATACTCTGTGGTCAGAAACAGCACAATGAATTCAGTAATGTCTGCCTTTTTCTTATTAAAATGTAACAGTGAAGGAGTTTTGGGAAAGTAGCATGTCATGTGTTATGTTTAGTCCGCACACCACAGAGCTGTTGCCTGAAAGTCTCTGCTTTTTATTTTTTCCTTAAAAAAAAAAAGAGTCTCCCTCTGAAAGGGTGCGGTGAACGCCTGCTGCATTCTTTGCTGCTCGGAAAGGTCTGTAATTGCTTCCAGCTTCTGAGGGATCTACTGTAGAAAAGTGGTGTCACATCTTTATCAAGAATCCCCCTTCAACAACACCCAGTTTCACTGATAAGAGTGTACTTTTTGAAGCTATCAACCTCAGAGATACTAACTCGTCTCAGCCCCTAAATAAAAACACTTTGCTCTAACAAGTAGCACAAGCAGTTATATAGGACACAATTAGCTTTATTTCAACTCCTACACTGTTTTTTCATCCTGCATGTAGTCGGAGAAACTGAGTCGCTACACACTCAGACCTCCTACACCCAGAAATGCTGGAGGAGGCCTGAACATCTGTTGTGGTGTGCTGTGTTCATGTGTCCAAGGAGACAAAGTCAGAGCCAAAGGCAGAAGCCCCAGCTGTCGGGATCTGGGTCGGCTGCATCCGGGCCGAAGGATGTTTTCAGAAAAC